>NC_059667.1:21841553-22148478 GCF_905147105.1 Pieris brassicae | reverse complement strand
ACCACTTCTTGTTCCCTTCTACATGACCAAACCACCTAAGCTTTCCCTTTAATATCTTTCTCACTATGTCTGACTGATAACGTATCACTATGACTCATCCCATCACACAATGTTACACCGCACTTACTTCTTAACGCTCTCATTTACACGGCATTTATTCCACTCTCATTCTCTCTCTGCCACACCCAACATATATCATAAATGTATATTTATAATCTTGGTTTCTCTTTATAATACTTAAGAGTATTTTATTATAAAGTCTGATTCTTGTGTCAAACTTAATGAAAGCGAGCTTTGACCTGTTTCGTAATAAACAATATTACATTTCGAATAAGGTAAATCTTTTTTTATGTCTGGGCCTTAGGTTTCTGTGTTTGCTTCGTGATCATTTGTCAATTTAATAGGTAGTGAAGTGTAGTCTGTGAACTGTGAAGAATACCGTCGACTTTTTGCAGTCTTAGGCACAAATTTCCTGTCAATGTTTTCCTTTTCCGATACGCTAATAAAAGTGCATTGAGGCAGTCGGTAATCGAAGCTAAGACCTCATATTTGACCTTAAGCCACTAGCCGTTTTAGTGCCATACAAGTTTTACCAAAATATTGCATGCATTTTTATAGGAACAAGAGAAATGTTCACAATTCCCGTTACAATACATAAATATTTAAAAAAAATTGTGAGCCGTCACGGGACGCCTGGCAGATGTGAAACATCGACATTCTTTTGTAAAAGTAATATGCAGAAAAGAACATATTGTGATAGGAACTAAATATGTCTTAATGATAAAATAAAATATTACGATTTCTATTTATTGAATAAATTCATTAAATACAAAAATTTACGAATTTATTTCAAATCGTGACTACTTAATTCGTTTAATCAGTAACTTCGGTAATAGTTATATTCGATGTTGCCTCTGAGGACGGTATTACTGTGACAATTGGTCGATGGTAACTGAAGTATGTTACAAAAGTATTTGACATAACATTATCAAGATATCTAATAAATACAGCATCTATTGTTGTTCCGCGCTCGAATCTCGCGAGATCCTGTGTAATTTTTTGGGATCAATCCCGAAGCATAATATGACGAGATCCCGTTCGGGATTGACGGGATTGGGCTGCAATGGTCAGCGATTCTACACACATCAGCTCGGGACGCTTCACGCGACATTGCACATTACATAGGGTACATTGCAATGGACATTAGATGCCGGTTAGCAGATAGACATCTTGAGACACTTTAGAAGATACTCTTTTTTTGGAAGTTACTTTCAAAATCACCAATTTTAATCTACTTGAGCTATACCTACTTTTGTTTTGATTATGTTCATGTAATTAAAATTGTTAGTTGTTTAGTTCGTATTGTTAAAGGATAAAGGCTTTTGTTTTCTTTCAAATAATATTTTATTTACATATATACACTATCACAACAATGCCGTTTTCATCGTATTCAGTCACGTGAATTATTTTTTTAAACTATACGAGATACCGAAAATTTCGGGATCCCGCTGGATTGATATTTCTAATCCCACGGGATCTCGAGTCGGGATTGCATTCCCTAGATGTTTCACATCAAAAGCAACATTCTCTTCAGGAGATTTTATACTATGATAATAAAAAAAACACAGATATTGAATACTACATATTTGCTGTCAAAACGAGCGATGTCATTTTTCAAAACTAGCAGCGCGTTGACGCTCCATGGCACTAAAAGGACTAGGCCAGCACTGCTCTAGCTAAAATAAATACATAGATAAAAGACAAATAGCTTAAATTTCGAATACGAGAGAAAACACGATTTAAGTGTGATTTTCACTTATTCGTTAACTGTATACAGATTATGGCGGAGTTGGCTACTACGTTAGGACTTTCTAACATATTTAATTCTGTAAAGGTTTATTAACATCTGATCGGTACGGATGCTGCTTAAAGAACACCTGGTGAATACTGAATGCTAATACAAAACATTCAGACGTGACGTTGACTGAATTACTTAAAAGTCAGCCTTGTATGTATATACATTTTTATGAGCAGCAAAAATACATATAACACAGTTTGTGTTCTCGTGTCCATTGAAACCCTCAGTTATTTTATCTTTTTCGTGATGTGTCAGCATCAGCCTGTGACACACTGTCAACTTTCTGGATCTAAGACATTACAGTGTCCTCAAATGTATTTGGACACATGTATTACAAACTCGTATGATTATAATCAATGTAGTTTTGTCACTATATTTAAATTTATTGTGTTTTCTTTAAATATATATATTTTGTGTTTTACATAAAGCATTTAAACACATAATTTGGAATTAGTAAAACGCTTTTTGACGCTTTAGTTATTACTGTACAATAGAATCTGTTAAGTCGAAACCTCCGACACTGAACACAATAATTTCTTCCGTTCAAGCCAAGACCCAAATTAATCAAAATAATCAATGAGCCTTTCAAGTCTTTTTACCGTTTATAATTCAAAAAAATTAATTGGACTGTGTATCTCAAACAGCAATCTTTTATTTCACCCCTCCTAATTAAAAATTCGTCAAAAAAATCGTACCTTACGTTACGTCAAAATCCTCCAAAAAAATTTACGTCTTCCTTGAGATGAGAGGAGTTGTCAGAAGATTTATATACCTGCAGCTGAGTTTCTTCATCGGACGAGGCAGAATACGAAATTACACCCGTATTACGACTTTCTGGAACCAGCTGCCGACTGAAGTATTTCCGAACCAATTCGACTTAGGGTGCTTCAAAAAAAGTCACTCGCGAGCCCTCTGGCATTGAAAGTGTCCATGGGCGGGGCGGTATCACTTACTAGGTGAGCCACCTACCCGTTTGCACACTGTTCTATATAAAAAAAAATAATCGAGTTATATAGGTTCAACTGTATTGAACGCTACTTAAAATAACATTAACGAATATAATCAGAGTTATTTTTAAATGGTTTAGGCAACAGGACTTCCTTATAAGGAAATGGTGAGATTTATTTCATATAATCTGGCCTTTAAAATCATCCAGTCATGGTGTGATGCAGATGGATAGATCTCATATCGAGGGCCATCGAACCCTGGACCGCTACGTCGATAACGACAATTGAAACTACGCTGTCTCGATCCGACACAGATATGCTTCACTGGATTGAATTTAAATATATAATATTACTGTATTAAAACGACATTATCTATTAGTAATCATAAATATACAATAGGCACAATTTTCTTTACCTACATAGTAATTAATAAAAAGAAAAACAAATTGAAAAAGTTTTATCACTGTGGCAGTGTTTAACGCTGGCAGCATTTCCTTGCTGTATTGTGATTCTTATTCCTTGAGCGAGGAAAGCATTAGGTCTGACATCATATACCAGGTGCCAAGTTAATTCATTAATTAGCGCCTGTGCTCGTGAACCCTACGGCCCAAGAGACTCTATTGGAAAGGGAACAAAATCGAAGTTGAAGGAAAGATTCTTATATTTGAGCTGTTTATTATGTATTGAATTCTTCTATTTGTTTTACCTGCCCTGAAGATCTTAAATTACCCGTTTCAAGTTCTACCTATTTACTACCATTTTTTTTATTCTCTTGAAAATTTGGTTATTTGATTAATTAAGTTTCGTTTTCGTTGATTTCTGTACAAAAATATTTAAATTTAATGAATTGTCATTTTACCTCATAATTGTTTTTTTAATTTATTCTCAGATCTTTTGTTTTAACTGTAAGAAGTGTTATTGAACAATTTCTTATTTTATCCTTATTAGTAAATTAGGTTAGACTTCATTTTTTATTGGTCTTTAGTAAGCTAGATCGTAATGTTGATCATGAATACAAAGTACTCTCAGTATAATATTTCAATATCGACCTCGCAACTTCGCTAATGGTGTATGCTTATAGGCTTTGATATATTTTTATATAAAAAGGTATAATTGTCAGTGTCCTATCCAGTACAAATAACTCCCCACTTAACCGAACAAGTGCCTGGAGCCATCAAGTAGAAATTCCAAGCAATGAGCTCCATTCCACTTATGATATTGTTGTCATTTCAAAACCAAAGTACTGGGTGAAGACACGTAACTCGAAGGCGAATCCCGCATATCGGAAATACCAACCGTAATTGTTACGATTCGTTGATTGTTTTACTTAAAACAAAGCGTTTTTTTGTTCGACGACTAAAGCTTGTGTGGATCAATTTATATACCATAAAGGCGTTTTATTCAGGATGTGGTGAGTTTAGTTATTTAAATTTGAGTTAAATGTTCTATTTAAAATAAACTCCAGCTGGCCTAGCTTATCATTTTGCCCTTTGCCAGGCCATAGACATATTTTCATTAAAACGTTATATAACTGGTTATTAAAATTGTCTGTAACCTGTTTAATTATTCTCGGACGTAACAGGTAAGTTATACAACTAACGATAATTTGTGTGCTACAAACATTTTAAACATCGCAAAGTAGTTGTATTTTAAATTGCAAAAGAACGGAGATAAAAGTGAACGAGTTAGATAAAAATACATCCGGGCGTTTTCACTTGGCACTGTTTATTTTGTATGTCCCTATCTAGGTACTAGGTGGAATAGATAATATGCCTAGGAGGACAATTCATTTTTATTTAATGAAACAAGCCGTATCATTAACAACATCATTTAGGCCTACTTTTCGTTCATGTTAAAAGAAACCATAACTTATAAACCATAGACGAATACAAAGTTATACAATTAATCACTTAAAAGATAAATAAATAAACGTAAATGATAATTTATTTAATTTAGTTATTATTATTCTAAAAAATATTTATTTGGCCTTCAAGATTGCCAAAATACCGTGCCAATTTTGAAAAAGTACCAGGGCCTTATAAAACGCGAGGAGTATTGAAACAAAACAAGTGAAAGCTCAGCGAGGCAGAGTTTACACAACAGTTAAGGAAAACGGGTCCTAATATAGTACTGAGTACGACACGTTGCACAAAAATGGTACCGCAATAGACGAGATTCCAGTGTGGCCCTTAGAGTGACCAAGATTTTCGCTTAATTAAAGATAACGATCTTGGGTCAAATTTTCTCGTGTATTAACTCTATTTACGGACATGGCTATGATAGGAACGGTGGCGAGCTATTTTCAAAACTGTAATATCCGTATGGCAGATAAGTTTTGGGGGGAATACGTGAAACGAGACATGAATACTCACATTGCCAGTAGGCTCACATGTTCGTTGTCGGCCTTTACTTGTGTTTGGTCCTTCGCTATTAAAACATTTCTTAATTGTGGCACCCATAACCACTTCGTTACCAGTCTTCCAAACATTATCTCTATTATTTTATATATATTTTTTGAATTCCATATATTATTTTAGATCGCCTTACTAGAATATCAAAAAAAAACAATATAGAAAATCCTAAGTCAAGTATTATGTATTTATTAATAATTTGCAAGAATTTAAGAATACAATACAATGAAAATAATTACATAAAAATGAGGGCTATTGGTGACCTTATCGCTTTCAACCGAACTCTTCCAGGCCACCAATGTGAGTAAAAAAATTATATTACATAACGTTTTGCAACAAGTGCAAATCTACATAAGACATAAAGCTAGTTACTTAGATAAAAATGGAACAATGCAAATAAATTATTATGTGAGACGTCCCAAAAATATGGAAATAATTGTCACAATATGTCTAATTATCCTGACAATTAAGTTGACATACGGTACTTTCCACATTTAACTAATCACTAATTAGCTATGAGACAGTTAGTTAAATAGTTACAGAGGATTTCAGGGCATACCACAGAGTCTAGACCACGCAGACCATAACATATAAATTGTAGTGAACTCGTTTTTTTTTAAATTTATATTACTTTATTAAAATTAGTTCTTGATCTCGGTGAATCCGACACAAAAAGTTTCACATATTACTTTGTGACGCTGACGTGGTCGAGCTGGTTCTTTATATCATATAATAGATAGAGATCTACATTTATGAAGACCTGCTTAGGTGTCTCAGTACGTTATATTAGCTGATGCAGAAAATCTGGGCGTTATTTAAAATTGTTCGTTACATTTTAAAGTACTTCCATCTGGGAGTGTGCAGGAGGGTTGTTCGGATTACCTGCAGCTGAGTTTCATCATCGGACGCGGCAGAATATAAAAAATCCACCTGTATTACGACGAAGGTCATAACCAGCTGTCCATCTAGATAGGAGCAAACGATTGATAAACTAATCCCGAATTTCTGTATATGTTCGGTGGGTTGTTAAAAATGTCATAAATATGTTAGGGCCACAAAATTTGGACCCCTTAAAAGCATGTTGTTTTGTTCGTCTGTTGATATGTACATTGGTATTATTTCCAGCAGTTGTCATTCGTATAGTAATTTGTGATTTCGTAATTATCACTTTCAAACCAACCTATACTTAACAATAGCAATCCGAAGATGTTTAAGTATTTCTGACCTTAGGGATCCTTCAAGACAAAAGCACTAGTGAATCGTCTGGCATTGAGTGTCCATGGGGGGCGGATATCACTTAACAACAGGAGAGCCTCCTGCCAGTTTTCCCTGTGGTCTATTTAAAAACGACTAGGCAGGCATTGAAATGACAGGACCAGGTCTAAAAATAAGTATTCTCATACTCGCTTCATTACGATGTTTTTCTTGGGTTTCGATCAATCGATTGGTTCATCCAGACCTTTAAATATAACCAGAAGAGTAGCAAAACTACTAGGCTAACATAATTGTTCTTAAGATCCAAATATAGATAGATAGATAATTTATTTTCTGCTCGAATAAATTGTGGTAAGAACGTTTATCGCATGTTATCAGCAAACTTTCTATGTTAGATTTCTATACCTTCGCCATATCTTATCTTGTACGACAATATTTACAAATATTGGGACTAAAATTACGTGAAAATGATTACGAACTTGTCCTGGAGATAAGTTTTTTTTCACTTGTCAATTCAGATATATGTCGCAGCCAACTATCTTGATAAGCCGTTCAATTAACAGTCTAGCCTCTTAACTAAACAGCGCTGTTTAACTAGCGGCCTGAAAGATATTGCAGTAGCGTTTGTAACAATATTTAATAAACTGGCTATTGGTTAGGCGATTCGTACGATAGAATGACCATGTGGCAGAAATAAAAAAGATGAAACATCTGACATACAAAACATTTCTTAGTATTGTCTTTTGTTAAAATATCTTTTACACATTAAGAAAAACACTTTTTGAACGGATTGAAGCTATGTATTATTATTAAAAACTTATAATTATTTACATAATTCTAAAAAAAATTTCCGACGTTTCGCGTGCTTTTCAGCGTGCACGAGTGAGTAAGTGTCCATGGGCGGTATCACTTAACATCAGATGAGCCTTCTGCCCGTTTGCCTCCTATTACATAAAAACATACAACATAGAATTTAGATAATCTACTAGATATACCTCTATTGAAGATATGTTGTTCAAGAAAAAACGCTCTTATGCGAGAGACATTCCAGGTTACAACTCAAAACAATTACAATAATTAATGGCCGTTTATGACAGAAACATCGTAAAAGTGTGTCATATTCTAAGTTACATAACACCGAACGCCTACATTAGATCGTAGATTGATGATAGAACTATTGTTTATGTGAAATTATTTTAACAAAACGGATTCAATGTGACCCAGATAATATATATCGTTAGTAATTTTTTTATCACACGATTTATACTTTCCCTCACCGTAGGATAGTATTTTGTTAGAACGAACACAACAAAAAAGACGTGTGCGTCTAGACGAACAATAGTTATTGTTGCGTGTTTGGTATTGGTGCAAAGATTCTGTTGACCATTTCATACCTTCTTGTTTCCTGGTACTTCCAATCATGTTCACTATCAAATTAATATAATGAAAATAAGGTATCTTTAAATTTATCAACACATTTTAGCCAGTCAGCCCGAAAAATATATAACAAAACAAGAGTATCTCCAAGGGTTTGCCTGTGTATTATTATAGCACGTATCGCACATCTTCCCAACCCATGTGACCCTAGTAATTAGCCCAGACCACTAACAGGTCGATCTAGGTAATCTAGCGCCCGCTAATTGCCTGCTTGTAAATTGACACTCAACTTATCAAGATTAGGCACACTTATTTCTATTACATCGTTATTTTAACTATGAATTAAATTTATAAGTCAATTTTGGACGATCAGCCGTTGACGTTATTATTAAGTAAGTACCTACTAGAATAGAATTCAGCTGGGACCTTTGTTTTTGTCAATATAAACAGTATGGTTGTTCTAAACGATGTCATCGGAAACGGTTTAGACTTCAATCTGATAAATATTGTTTTCCGCCGTTTGTAAGTTATATTTTGTTTCCACATGTATTTTAACAATGAAAAGCTGATTACAGAAATAATCCATTACTTAATTACTTCTGCCAATGCCTACTGGCTTATCAAATCTGTGTTTTTATTGTTTGTACAGAAACATTGAACTGCCTACATTGTAGTATGTGATATTTTATTATATATGATATTTTTATATTACTTTATTGTATCACAACATACGTTGATACTATCCGGTACAACTGCTTAAAACATAAATTGAAGACTGAATAAATTTTTAGGAGATTTGGTTGCAATTATAAAAAACATTAATAAGTTTCCTATTTTTAAGTATTTTTTTTATTTAATCAGCTTTATGCATAGAATACAATGGAATCGTAGTCTTCAGATCGTAAATCTACGATCATTAATTTTCATTTGTTTGAAAAATGTCGAAATAATTGTGAAACTCGCGCGCAGTCGTGCGTGTAAGTCTCGATATTAGTTATGTAATGAAATATAGATCGTGTAGCTTCTATGATCTAGCTTGTGATGACATTCTAGAAACGTTGAATCGTTGGGGCATGGGGAATTACATTCGAGCTGATTTATATACCTGATTTATCAATTCTGAAATAAATGCTCTAAATTGTCCAAGCGATTTCAAAACAAAAAAAAAATCTTTTACCCCAGATACTTAAGCGTCATGTCCATCTAATTTTCTTCTGTAGTGTACTTTTTCTACTGTAATTTTTAGCTTTTCAAGAACACAATTGAGCACGCACTCAGCGTTGGTCTGCATTTTGAAGCTTATATATTTATATTATGTATACAAGATGATGTAAGTCAGGTTTCTTCATCTTTAGGTAAAATAAATTTTAAAAAAACCTGTATTCCAGTTATACATAATAAGGCTTATATTAAGTCCATGTCATAATGTTTAACATTAGTACTCGACCTCCGGAACACTTCCAAATTGTTTCAATTGTCTCTCATCCTTGCCATCATTTTCTAATCCTCTCCGACTATCCATTTTATTTTTTCTTCCCAGGTGTCACTTTGTCCTTTTTCTTTATGATACATTGTTATGTAATAAATCTGATACTAGTAATGTATAAACATAGAAATTTATTCGGAGTCCGGTTTACTAAACATCGTCGAATAAATTCCTTTATTCAACAACATAAATATGTAGGGCGGGTACAATGCTCGTAAGATACACCATTTGACAGATAACAGCCGCCATCTTGCGTAACGGTTCAAATTCGAAATTGGAACTTTGGTTTATCCGTCTATTGGCAGGTTATACAATTTAGAGGCTCAGACTGCATGATTAGGGCATAGACTATAGATTTTCAAAAATATTTGGCTCTATTAAAAAAAGATTCAATATTTGAAGTTATTTTTTACAAGCCAAATGATGTTAATACGAGAATGTAAGAAAGTATGTATAAAAAAACAGTGGCTCTTTTATGTTTGGTCTTGGATTTCTGTACCATTTCGTAATCATTTTTTTTATAATAGGCAAGTAGATCAAGAGAGGCCGTCGACTTTTTGGGTTTGAGGCATGATTCCTTACGATGGTTCACCGTACAAGCGAGTGTTATATGCATAAAGAATTTGGTGCTTAGCCGGGAACCTATGACCTCAAGGAAGTCCCAAGGCACTGCCAAGTGCAAGGTGAACACTGCTCGTTCATTATAAAAAGTATTAGTGTATTTCATTTGTGCTTTGTGGTTTTTAATGTTTTTCCAAAGGTTTTTATTTTAAACATGAATCGAACTCTGTAGTTTTAGCATTTAAATTGGCCACTCACTATCGACTAAAGGCCACACCTTATGGAATGAAAAGCAAACCATATAAGTCGGTATGTTGTAACCCTTATAGAAAGTTCGATGTTCTAGTGTCGTGATAAGTACGCTTCTTGGTTAAATTCAAATTATTATCACAATTTTGACCCGCCCGTGGGCGCAGGCTGTTGTATAATCGTTATTTATGTGATGGCAACGGCGATTGTGAATGCTCCAATGATATGTCGATTTGTTTGATAGTTTTTCACCAATATAGCTTTAACCAGAATATATTCTAAAATCTTGCAAAAAATTAAAAATTGGGTAGCACAATGTTACACTTATGAACGTCAATAAAGAAATACACATTAAACGCTTCTAATTTTACATTTACTGCCAATTCTCAAATCAAGGACGTAGAACTGAAGAGAAGAACTGCCAATAAACTCTCCGCCACTCTTTTTAATCGCCAAGTTTTTTGTTTCACAAAATGTTTGTAAGCGCTGCAACCATCATGTTCCACATGACATCTTTAAGTAATTTATAGTTATTTAATATTGTAAAAGATTTGTCCTCAATCAGCTGTAGGCATGGTGAAATAAAAGTACTTACTTCTCCTAGGAGCAACATGCTCCACCGCTACCTGCCCTTCACTTCTGGCTGTCTTTCAGCTGGTCCTCCGTATTAATAGAAACAAAACAAAGAAATTCGTTCAGACGGGATTTGATTAGTTCACAGATTTAAGAGAGACAAGAATTTAAATTCTTCTAAATTGGGAAGCTATATACAGCTAAATTATATACAACAAAAACCTAAACATATAGCCAAAGAAGCAATACATAATACATACAAAAAGTTTCAAATATTTACGAAAGGAAAAGAAACATTAGTTCTGGTATAATATAGCATCATGTAGCATCCCTTGGTTTCATCTTGAGGGCTGAGGTGTTTTTAGTGGTTATGGACTCGCTACCCGTCTGTATAGCAGGGCTTTCAGTGCCCCAGTCCCCGGGTCAAGCTCGACACAGCGGGGGGCTGCGTAAGCGCATTAAAAAAAGCATAAATACAAATCTTTCCACTTTGTAATATTTGTATAGATTATGTTAGTTAAACCACTTGTAACCTTTTTCTTTATACATTGCGTAAGGGCCCACGCACGCACTGCTAATTAAATTATCTCTGTTGACAAATAGTGAGAGCTTTTGTGTGTCTTAATTAGTAAGATTCATTTTGTTAAGCGTCCAAGCATTTATAAACTTTTAACCAAGTATTCCGTAGACGTAAAAACGGTAAATTATATCATGAAACGATACTAATCTTATAAACTCTGCGTAGAAACACATTTTCTTTTATTCTATATGGTTTTCTTCTATATTCGACCAGAATCTAGTCTTTATAAGCTTAACAGTTATAATCTATCATAAATACTTTGCTTAATATAAAGTCAACAAACTGGTGTCTTTAAATAATTAATCGATTTAACGACAAACTCTCTAAAGCGTCAAAATCGATTGGCTTTGGTTTATTTAGCATGTCGTGCATACAATGATACTCTATATAGCATTACGCTAACTCTCAATAACGCCAACAATTGAGTAATAAAGTACTTTTTAATTTGCTAAAATTATCCTAGTCCGCAATAAACTCCACTGTCGGCATCATACATACGAACTTTCTAAGTAATTCGTTCTTTTGTCACGTGTACACTGTTGTTGACCATGACCAATAAGTAGGAGTCGTGGATTACCTATACGTTAGTCTTCTCTCTAGACAACGCCATTAAATTCACAGGCCCTTCAATGTTATTATATAGTTTACACTGTATATGGAAAATAAAGACTCTTCATATCCAAGTGAAACTACGTAACACCGCTTTTGCCAATAGAGAAACCAATTGCGCTACAACCTGTCAGGTTTGGACCTCCGATTTGTGTGTCTGCTTCGTGCATTTACTTTTCTACATGTGATGACCTGACACGCCGTGAAGGTTTTGGTTGTGAGGCATGTTTTCTTTACGATCTTTTCCTTTATCGTACAAGTGAATGTTTAACGTGCACATGGACAGAAACTCTATGGATGCACAGCCGTAGACGAAACGAGAGTCGCAAGCTGAAGCTACTGGACCAGCACTGTTCTGTTTATTATGTTTTTTTTATTTAGCGAACAGGCAGGAGAATCACCTGATGTTATGTGATAAAGCCACCCATGCACACTCACATTCTCAGGAGGCTCGCAAGTGCGTTGCCGGGCCTTTTATGAATTCACTATTTGCTTGAAAGATCCTAAGTCGAATTGCTTGGTTCAACCGAGTGGTGGTGCGCCAAAAACCGCTTGTCCCTGGGTATATGTAAAAAAAAATCTAAATGTTTTATATTTTTATAGATATACAGTCCTGGGTAATAATTTGCTTACTTAAGTTCTCGCTTTAGAAACTTAATTTAATCATGGTAAAAAAAATTAGTACAAAGTAGATAAACTAAACTAGGTATTCTAATTTACAAAATCTAGTAAGGCACGACCAATATCCGGTTGTGAAGTCAACGACCCGCTTTGAAAGATCGCCTTGGATTGTGCGCACGCGCCGACTTATCAGCGCATGCCTAGATCTAGC
Source organism: Pieris brassicae (assembly GCF_905147105.1). Taxonomy (NCBI): domain Eukaryota; kingdom Metazoa; phylum Arthropoda; class Insecta; order Lepidoptera; family Pieridae; genus Pieris; species Pieris brassicae. The sequence continues at coordinate 22,135,780 of NC_059667.1, read as the reverse complement.
ACTGGGAGATAGACCAGCTAAGACACCTAGGATAATTTAAAAGGGATTGAACACTATACATGAATAAGTATTCCAGTAGTTGCCTGTTCTTTGATACGGTTGATATAATGCCAATGGTTTAACAGTCATTGATGGTTGCTTTGACGTAGAAGTGCCATGAGCTTCAAGGGAAATACAACTGTCACACAGAAAACCCGTGTGGAGTGATACAATAAGCTTTTTTTGTTGATTGACACTGCCGAAGTTGTGACCTTTGTACAATTCCGTCATCAGTTCAAATCGTCTCAGAGCTGTTGTTTTTTTTTTAATATAACAGGGGGCAAAGAGGCAGGAGACTCTACTGATGTTGAAGTGATACCTCCGCTCATAGACACTCTCAGTGCTCGCGAGTGCGTTGCTTCTTCCCTAGGTTAAGGATAGTTCCTTCCCATCCCTTTTTAAACATTTGTAAAAGTGTCATAAGTACAAATCATATCAGAGCTAACTTGACAGTGAGTTAAATTAGTCTGCTCTTTTATATTTTAAGAACATAAAAGTATGAAAATTGTTCGTGTACCGTGCAGTTACAGTTAGTTTGCTAAAATAAGGCTCTTGGCAAATAATAGCTCCAGTTTTGAGCTACCTGCACTCAACCAAGGTACGCTGATTTACGTTTCTGTGGTTAGATATTAAATATATACAGTTAACTTAGTAGAATCTTTTTCGTTTTATTGGACTGCAAATCACCTGAAGATTTATAATCCCATGTTTATTTTATGTTCTTTTTTTATTATTGCTTAATAATTAATATATATATAATATGTAAATATTAACTTAAAGTAGAGAAAACATCAAAAACACCTAACACAGCACAGTACAAATTCAATTTACTATTAAATACGTAAAAACATATCACAACAAACTAAAAAAAATACATTTTTGTATTTGACCTTATGCATGTCATTAAATTTAAGGAGCCAAGCAATCACATCCCAGATTGGCTAAAAAATACCTTTTAATGATGTTATTTTTAGATTCGCGTGAAACTTAGTCTCAAAAATTACATAAAATTTTATAATCTACGTAGTGGATATATCGTTACTGCAATACCTAAGTTTTGACGTTGGTATATATTAATAGCGCAGTATTGGCGCGACTCTCATCCCTGAGGTCGTAGGTTCGATCACCCACTATGCACCAATGAACGCATTTAACATGCGCTAGAACGTTGAAGGAAAACATCGTGACGAAATGTAGACCCTAAAAGTCGACGGCGTGTGTCAGCCACAGATGATAACTTACTTGGTACTTATTATATTGACAATCATGAAACGTACACATTAATCTGAGGCCCAGACCTAAAAAAGTTGTAGCGCCACTGATTTTTTAATATTAAATTATTAAATATAGTATTATTTATTCATTTATTTTCTTATTAGTATTCGCCCAGCTACTAATTATACAATATTTAAACAATTACATTATAAGCAAAAGCCAAAAACGGAATACACATTCAAACATAAACATAAAGCACAGTTACCTATTTATACAAAAAAATATGTAAATATTTCTAATAATTCTTACGTGAAATAAACCTATTTACGACACACGACAGCTTTCAATAGCTTTTTTATTTGCGTCAATGGTTAAAGAACTTCTTCGAAAGATTCTCTTGTCAAGTAAGATTTTGTATCCCACAAAGCAGTATACACCATGTGCATTACGAAAAGCGTCACTAACATTCAGTTAGAAGGGTTGTATTTGACTAAATCGTTATGAAGAGCCCGCATCTTGATTACAATAATGAAATATAATCTAGCAGCAATTAAACAATCCTTTTTTATATCTATAGTCTGTGGTAAACGTTTCTACACTCTTTGTTATAAAATATCGTATATCATTTTTATATTTTGGTTCTCTTGTCTTCGTTTAATTCTTCTGGCTTGAGGACACAGAAAGCTACAATCTGCTCTTTATCTTTTTAAAGTATTGGTAATTCCTGGTATTTCCGAACCCAAATGATAAAAGAAAAGAGAAAAGCGTATCACATCCTTGAATGGAAACGGAGAACGGAGATGTAGGCCTCCTGTGTACTAAGTCATAATACATTATTTTTTAAATAACATTCTCAAAAATGTATTACAGAATTCAGCACTGGTAATGTCGGGTTATGACAATAACGTAATTTCGCGTTTATAACCGCTACAGCGATGTAACAGTGCAACTGTTAACACTGACACAGGTAATCTTCGAAGGTTTCCCAAATGTTACACATTAAAATGCATTCTTATTAATGTGGACGGTTGCCCGGGTGCACGGATAATGCTCCCGTAAAGTCGAGCAAAAAAATCGGTCCGGCTGAAGTATCCTTTTCTCGAAGCATGAGGCTATTTTCCACTCCCGAACTTCGTTGTGAATAAAATTACTAGCCTGAACTTGAATTTACTAAGCAGGGATTGTATAAAGACTGTATATTTCAAAGTTAATGTATTTATTTAAAACAAATAAGAGGTATAATATTCAATGTGGTCACTATAATCTTTTAGGATCATAAGTTGTAGAATAGGCTGCCCAACTTCATACGATTGGCTACCTCCCTAACATCTTTTAAAACTCTGCGGAAACATTTCTTAACCATTTCCTATCGTAAATGCGTGATATGCTTTTTAGTTTTTAGTTAGTTTTATTAATATTTTTAAACTTTGGTTGTGCACTCTTTTGCACTATTTGCACTTTACCATCAAATTTCTCTTTTAGTATTTTTCCCTTACTAGGGTTTGCCTGGTGGAGATCGTTTGTTAGTGATAAGGCCGCCCGTTGCATCCCTTATAATTTTTATTTATTATGTTAATTAAATAAGCTGTCGTTAGCCAATTATTACGCAAATAACTTAAGACAAAGTTTAAGTAGGAACTGAATAAATTGACCGACTTGGTGTTACATGGATGTCACAACTTACAAGTAATGTTTTTGATAGCTTTATTTTTTCTTCAGGGTCCCAATACTGGGAACTCATAAAACACCGTCTAGATGCCGTGCTGTAACCTTACAATTAAATGTTAGGTCATGAAATCTTGTAGGCAATAAAATTCTTATTTGCATACGACTCAAACCTTGAAATATCTAGATCTAGAATACTATGCTATGACATAATGTGCAATTGTCATAACACAATAGTTATAAACACCTGCGCCTGAGCACTCGCACGGAACGTTATGCAACTTAATGCGCAGTACAAAAGATAAAGACAATCTGGCAATACTTTACATTATTAAACTGTTTAATCTATATAAACAAATTTAATTTAATTGCAAAATATGTTGCTATGCTCAAATACCGAGAAGAAACGATCATATTCTTTTTATTCCCTGAACTCTGAAGATGGTTTTAATGATAGATAAATTTCAAAAAAATAGTTTTTTATTTAATACTTAGGTTTTTTCTGAGCAGCGAACTGTACCCATACTGTATTCCATAGCAAAATATTCCATATTACGTTATAAATGTAGCTACTAAAAGAGTAGGCTAAGTATTCATATTAGTTTAATATAAATAAAACAAAGTCGATAGTCTTTCTGATAATATCGATATGCATACTAGTGGTTAAGCATATATCTTTTCTTGGTATTGGAATCCAGGCCATGAATTAATTTCTGCATCAATGACAATTGACAATTTAAGCGGGGGATTTCCCGTTTTTTTATAACTTAATAAAATCGTCTTCTAATAATAATTAAAATGGTTAAATAGAAAACTAAAATAGGTTTAAAAGTTTACCTATGCTGGTAGCATTTCCTCTTGCATTGGTTTTCAAGTTTATTTATGCTTCTATGTCAATCAAAATAAAACTATTTGAAATGTCTTCAAGGTGTCTTAAGAAAGACTCGCCATGACAGCCCATACAAGGCGGGTGTCCTTGGAGGTCGTCCCGGGGACTTTTTGTTACAAAGATTGTCCTCACAGAGTAGCTAGCATAATACTAGCGATAAAAAAGGTTAAGGTTAAAACATTGTTATTGATTTGTCATCTTTTTTTTAATATTATGGCAATAGTTTTGACTTTATGCCAGTTTCAAACTAAAAGGTTGGGATACTACACGCGAGAAAAATGTTTACATCTTTCGTAGTTATGAAAAGTGTCTGCTTTGCACAGACTACTGCAAACCTTAAAAATTTGTAGTAGTCTGTGCGAAAGAGAACTGTCGTCAGATAGGACGTCGTGGCTAAACGACCTTTTTGTTACGTTAACAACATTGTTACTGTCTTTTTCGTTCGATAGTGATTATTTTGGTGATATAAAAATGTATAAGTATTGTGAATAAACAAAATGACTACTAGTCATTAAAGCTCCCACACTGTCCGCAATCTATTGACAATAATTTTAGCGGCAACATATTTTAATTGCTAAAGTCTCTATTATTAAAGTACACTGTATCAGTAAGAGTGGAGTGATTTTTTCTCTGCACATCGCGTCGTGGCAATAACCGCGCTATGCGTCTGTGCTTTTTGTTACGCGTTTGTTTTAGCGACATCTACCGGACAATAGAATAAATTAAGATTCATTGAATGGCGCCAGTTCTTTACAATTATCTGTATAAATATCTTATGTCTTTAAAGCGATGAGTCTTCGATTCAAGTGTAATACATTTTAATGTTAATTACATATATAATGTTATCTTTATTTATTAAACAAATTCAACTAATATTATGACAAGAAAATGTTACAAAGACTTAAACTGCTGTAAATATTTTGGTAATCCAAACACAATATTTTGTAAATCGCATCTGTTTTAAGAAATTTCTTATAAGAGAGTTGAATTTTGAATAATCAACTTTAAAATGATGTCCTCAAAACAAAGATTGCTTCACCGAGAATCAAACCTTCGATCTAATTTATACCACAGCCTTAAGCTACGACGGATACTCAAAACTGATAAAATCCAGTAAATTTTTAAACAATGCAAAACTTAATAATAATTTCAAAGAATTCAAAGTTATAATTTTCGTTATTATTATTCAACGTCGAGCCGAGGTGAGGCTTACTTAGAATTTATTAATAGGGTTTTTAGATCAAGAGCTTGCTTTTAGTTTTTAGGTTTTTATTATTATTATTATTTTTTGTCATCCATCGGATTTTAAGTGATACCGGCGGCCATGGACATTGCCATAAGGCTCGCCAGTGCGTTGTCGGCCTTTTAAGAATTGGTACGATCCGTTATTTTACTGAGAACTGACTTGAGGACACTATGAGGAACCAGCTGCCCATTAAAGTGTTTCCGAAACAATTTGACTTAGTATAACGGTACCTAAATTAATTACAAAAAATAACAATAATAATAAGTAACCCATTATTGGATTTTGTCAGTTATGTTAAAAAACGTAAAGATGTTTTGTATTGGTAAAGACATTTAAAGTGTCAGCAGCTCCTGGTCTATAATAATGTGAGCATTAAAAATCAGACGAGTTAAAGGTCGATGGGGTAGCTGTAAAGTTTTTATATGCTTTCTACGTTGTGGAAGGTCGGATATAAATTACGTGTTTTGTTGGACGCATAATTGCGCGGGAGTCGTTAAGTTGATAAAACACTGTATAGTAACTAGCTTAGTAATTGTTGCTTAACAATATTTTTTACTAGAGTTTTATTTTACCTGAACACTTCATAATACAAAATGAACTGACGTAAAATTGGTACATAACGTAATAAACAATTCTGTTATTTTTGATCCGTCGACTAATTACTAATCTGTGGTCTATTTCACATACTAAAGACAACCTGAGAATTGACATTTGTAAAAATTTGTTCTTTTTTACCAAAGGCAATTTACACTGTACTGTACAATAGTTGAATATTTAAATTGAAAGTGTACAATGTATATATATGACTAAATTCCACTTGATTTTATAGACCAAATTACTCAATATAAATTACCTCTAAAGGATTGCAACATTACATATTATACTAAAATATCCTTCGTGAAATTAACAACATAAATATATTATAATATTTATTCATTATTCTAAGATTTCTGATAAATATCACCAATACATTAACTTAAATTGTAGTGAGAGTTAAAATGTTTTGCGAACTCTGACTGACAAGTGACATATGCAAGAAATTGCGATTCAAAATTAGTCCGCTCTCGAAACATATGAAAATATACTTTATATTTCATTTATAGTTTATATTATACTAATTAGTTAGTTTATAACATTTGTCAACTTAATAAACATAAATCTGTCATTTGTTATTTTTAGATTTCTAAAACTATCTTTAAGTTAAATTCTAGTGAATTGTCAATGTGACACTTGACAATCATGAAATGGCGGTTGAAAGTTAGTCCGCCCGCGTTAAAATGAAAATAAACTTTATAATTAATTTATTACGTGTCTGGCGTAGATTACTTTGAATGATGAAAATACGATAATTATCTGTGCGTAGTTCGTATCGTTTATCAAGTGATTTTACGATATACTACTTACAATGCAATAAAGTCGGAGTATAAATAGGACCTCACTGTGCAAGTATATTGTGTAATTTTACGAATTTTAAGAACATATCTTTGGGTTTAGTTATGTAAGGAGATTTACTACATAACAAATATTAAAAAGGTGTAACAGTTTTTAAATTATTACTGAATGATTTTTTTTTACTTTTGCTACAATTGGTTTAGAACAAAAACACTAAAAATCTACTAATATGAAGGTTATGTAAAAGCCAATAAAATGTAATTCGTTGGCAATGAAAACGTGCTCTACAGTTAATCTTATTGTTACAGGTTGGTTCTCAACATGCAGCTGTCGGGGCGGAGCGCTAGCCACTCCTCGGGCGTCCATATCTGCCTTGTTGCGGAATCGCGCCTTCGCCCTCGTATCTCCGCGAGCCATATCTGCATACCGGGCGAGGCCGGCCTCAGGTATTATTGATGGTCTCAAAATATTTTTATCTTTTTATTCTTTGGGAGGTTTGGAGGATATAAAGGTTTGGTTAAACGAATTATTTAAAAGTTTTTAAATAGCTCATACATAAATTACATTTCTTAATAGTTCAAGTATTACGTCACGCAATTTTTGGAGATTCTCGACACACCCCTCCCCCTGAAACGCGCCGTAACGTTTCTGTATGCAATAGTAAAACGTTCTGTGACCAACCCCAGTGACTCTTTATACCTAAAATTTACCATTATGTGCTGTAAAGTACTGGAAAAAGGAAGTAATATTAACAAGAAATACAGTTTATAACGCAGTTTCATATTACGCGATTTCAGTTCTTCGTTATAACACCGCTATTCACTTATACAACGAGGGGATTTCAAACGTTATATTTATGTACTGTGACATTTGTGTTTTGTACGCACTTATTTCGTTTATTTAAATGGAGGAGAAAAGATAAACATAAATTATTTGTACATAACGCGTTGGGGTCATACAAGCGTTATTCGATAATACTCCTACAACGCGATACCAATCTTCTGAGTTAGAGTCCTATGTACAGTCTAGGTCCAGTTGATTTTGTTGTATGTGTCCATCTTTTTTCCCACGATATATGTCCTGCCTTTTTCCACTTAGTTCTTACAGCGTGTATATGTGTGAGTTTTGTTTTTTTACTAATGTCAATAGTTTTTGATTCTTTGAATCTTTAGGATGCTTCTCTCCATTGCTCTACGCACATATTACTGTATTAATGTGTTAAATAGGTTATTATAATATTCTAATATAAACATAAAAATAAAGATATATCATGTGTTTGTGCATTTGAAGCGTTGAATAATAAAACAGGAATAGAACACAGACAGTATTTTTTAAATTTTATTCATCCTCGCAAATCTCCGAAATTATTCAATCGATTGTATTGTTCTGGAGCTAATTTCATGTAGACAAATATTTTAATAGTAATATACATAACATTCAGGTTGATTAATTATAAAATAACCACACAATCAGCCATGCAAATGTCATATTAATTATCATAATTTAATAAGAACAGTTAAGTTATTTATAATTGTCAAAAACTTGTGGTCTAAGTACTCTCCCTATAAAGACACCTTGTCTTTACACATTTAGTCACCTTCACCTTGAGAGCCTTACACGGCAGTGATCAGCAACCTCTTGAAAGGTGATCAAATAGTTTCATAGTCATGGCGTATTTATTAAATACATCGTGGTGCAACATGCAAGCATCAGTTCTCTCGGTAGATGCAGGCAAGTAATAAATGTGTATCATTGAATCATTGAATAATGTTAATTCAGAATGATGATTATTTTTGTTCTCTCCAAGTAAACCTTCTGAACTTTATGAATTGAAGCTGTAGAATAAAGAACATAAATTTCAGACAGCGGTCGTGTAGGAGCGCAGTATGAGAGAGCGGCTGCACGACCTGGGACTCCTCTTCGCCTGGCAGGGGTCTTCGCTGATGGCAGTAAGGCGAAAGCACCGAAATATGCCCAACTCCTTGATCCTCAGGGGAATGTAAGTAGTATAATGGTTTTCATAAGATTTTATACAGGATTTATTCTCCAGGGGAGAGAAAATAGACAGAACAAAATCTCTCTTTGATTGTGATTGGTCAGACGGATGATGATGATTTTGATCCGTATTTATTTTACACCTTCATAATTCATAGAGGCGGTTGGGGTGTGTTGGATTAGATTTACCATAAGTCTTCAAGGCTGGGGTCTCGACCTCGAGTGGCCCGGAATCGCAGGTCCTGAATGACCTCTGTGTGTCGGATTTAAGCCCGGGTCCCTTGGGTAGAATGCCTGGCGAACCCCGAGGGCCCATCTTAAGGGCGTGTGAAGGGCTGAGGTGTTTTTAGTGGGTCGGGTCTCGCCACCCCTCTGAATAGCAGAGGGATTTGAGTGTAGACCCAGCCCCACAGTCCTCGCGTCAAGCTCGTCAAGACATCCTAGGCGCGGGCCTGCGCAAGCGCATTTTCACTTCATACAAAAAAAAAGATTTACTATAAGTCTTGATCTAATTATATTATATCTAGCATCAGCTCCTCATCACCTTGCAAAGTGCCAAAGGCCACCCTCATCCTTTTTGTATACCTTCCATTTCAGTCGTTTCGTTGCATGCAAGTTAGGGGCTTATTACTGTCGAGCGATCTCTACCAGACAACCACTAAATTTTACCTTTATTAGTTACCAATTATGCAAATGTCTTTTTAATTTTATTAGTATATACATGCTGGTAAATAGGACTTCCACTCCATCCACTGTACATTTTATATGACAAATACTTTGGCATATAAAGTTGCTGAAACCCTAGCCTATGTCATTACATGAGTATAACTACTGTCGTAAACGTTTAGACGTATAATTTTGCCAGGTATTTTTACTACCTAAGTGAAATATATCTTCCGAAACTGAGCATACAAAGTATTGGTTTACGTAATGTAATCGAATGCATAGTTTTGCAAGATTAACGGGTCATGGGTTGCTAGTAAAATATAAATTTATCGACATTTATAACAGCTATAAATAATAGTACCACTTCTAAAACCGTATTGAACCTCCTCTTTTGAAACGAGACAAAATTAACTTTCAAATAACTGTTCTAAATTTAAAATAGACCTGTAGTTTTAATGTCTATAGACTTCTTATGAATCCTCTTCTTGCATAAACGTTTAAAAAAAGAAACAATCAGTTCCCGCTAATACTAAAACCGTATTGACGAACCTCTTTTGAAACCAGAAAAATAATTTTTTAAATCACTATTCTAAATTTAAAACAGACCTATAGTTTTAACGTCTATGGACGTCATATAAAGCCTCTTTAAATCTTAAAAAGTTTATAAAAAAGGAACAATCAGTTCGCAGCACCACTCAAACCTCTTTTGAAACTAGAAAAATAAACTTTTAAATCACTATTCTAAATTTAATTTTGACCTATAGTTTTAACTCTACAGACTACACATAAAGCGTCTTCGTGCAAAAACGTTTTAAAAAAGGAACAATCAGTTCGCTTAGGAATTTCCATCGAAGCAAAGCCAGTCGTTAATACCGACATCTATTAATCAACTCCTCAGAGGATTCACGTCTAGGAACAATGCAAAACAAAAATCACTAGCCCCTAACATCGGTTCTCGACATTGATATACGTAATAATTGGTTCTAGATGTGTTATTACGGAGAATTATTTATTTTTAAATCGAGAAGTTCTAGTCTTTTAAGTGCTTTTCAGTGCACTTACCGTAATATATATAATTACAAACCTGGTAGGTGATATCTAAAAACTGACTTTTTTATCACCACCACTACGTGGAACCAGCTGCCCATTGAAGTATTTCCAAACAAAAAGAGCGTACCAATTCTTGAAACGAAAAGGTTTTTTGTAATATAATCTATATATAGCACATGGTTAAGCGTAGCATTGAACATTGTGCAATATTTTTAAAATTGATCCAGTATTTTTCAGTTCATTCGTTACAATAAAATATAGATTATAGTTTTTCACAAATGCAAACTCAGGCCTCAATTTAATTTCTATTAAAAAAAAAGTATCACTTTCGGTTAAGAGTAAAAATCCTCGCATGATAAAAACTTGCAGAAACTCACTTGCAAACTTCTACTACCCAACTACAAGATATTCACAACTCTTCCATGGTCGCACCAACACGAATTATCTACGTAATTCGCCAATATATCAGGTTTTAGCTATAACACAATCCTGTAAACATTTCCCACATAACCAAATAAGGAAATATTTTGGGAAGCGGGAAGACTGATTTCATTTAGCAGTCGTAACAATTACATTTTTATCTAAAATATTAAGTTGTCGTTGGTTTAATGTTTTCTGTTTCATATATTTTGTTTAACAATGTAATCTGTTTTGTCTTTGTATATTGTCTAAGTATTTTACTTTATGATTAAGATATGTGTAGCCGTACTTATAAATAAATTTAGATTATCGTGAATGAATTTAAATTTAGATAATTTATTACTTATAAATCAATTTAGATTTTTATGCTAAATATATGTTCCATATAAACTACAACAATGAAAAATTACTGTGATTAAAGTGTTTCGGATCGAGTTCCGATCGTTATCGTGTAATAAAGCCTTTTTGCTTCAAAGCTGTGATCTTAATTATAAGACTTTATTGCTCGGATGGTAGGTTTCTTCTTTTTTACTGTAAAATAAATGAGCTTTAATGGATATCGATTTGTAATAGCAGTATTCTAGAAGCAACCTTTAAACTGCCGTTGACAAAAACATTGAATTTTAAATCGAATTTATAGTAAAAAACATAAGAAAAACATACAAACACACTATATATTTATTTATTTATGGTTACCACGTCATACATAATTCGATATCTACAGTATATGTTACAAGCCATCTTTACTAAAATAGATTTAGCTTTAGCTAAAATACAGTTTTAGTAATCATAAATGTTACAAAAAAAAATCTTAATATGTATATACGTGTACCACCACCAAAAAAACACTGAGGCCCGTAAACTTGGTGCCTGAAGCGCTGCATCATAGTACAAATTGAATTCCTTATAAACTAAAAAGTTTAAAACATAGATAGAGTTAACAATTCAATAAAAGTTACGTAAAATATTACTATAGAATATATGAATGAAATCCGTAAATAAACTCAGTAAAGTATAAAATGCATGTAACATAAGAATAATACTACACAGCATCACAAGTCACCATGAACCGAAAACCTCTTTAGATATTTTCCTCTTCCCATTGTCAGTAAGCTGTGCGTCTTAAAATTTCATAGCCACATAAAATAGCGATCAAACCGACAACGCGTTCGAAATTCAAAAACGAAGCACTAGATTTTTCACTCGAAATAACATTAACTTCTCATTCGACAACCCGTAGTATGGCTCAGCAGGACTACGGTAAGGATCGTACAAAATTACTCGAAAACTAATTATTTGAAAATAAACCCTATGCCTAATATAATAAGGTCTAACCCAATAGAACATTGAAGTAAAGAATTTGAATGCCCGACAACGTATACAGTGCGCCCGGATTGGGGTAAACGAACCTTATTCCCGGTTAGTAAGGTTGCTATTGTTAGAATATTATTGTATATTTCTGCAATATGAGGGCAGTGTCCTTTGTGAACCGCGTTGCTAGGACGAAGGTATAGGGGTGTCACGATTTTGTTTTTCTTCGTTTTAGAAACGAAACGTCCAGGTATTGAGGTACCTGTAGAGTTAGACATTTTGTATGGATATTTTAAATAGCTATTTGGTTGTATATAATACGTATTGCAGGGATGTTAAATGGCAATTCATTTGAAAATTGAAAAAGAAGGTATTTTTATTTATAATTTTCTCAACCTTTAATACATAAAAAGCTGAAACGATGAAACAGAAAAAATATTTAAAATAACGAAGTATACTTACGATATATTTGTCTAAGGTATTGTTTTTCAAATTGGGGCCCACGCCCCACAGGGGGCAATGTGATTGCTAAGAGGAGCTGTTGGCAAATTTACTTAAACTCGGTTTCGTTAACAATTTCCCAGTATTGTTTTCCTAAAGGAAGTTGAAGCTTCTTAAGTGAACAAGTTTATTTTTAAATATTTCATAAGTAAAAGCTGAGGTGGGCATGACCCAAAAAATATTGGGACACTGGCCTAAAACATATATATCACTAAATAAATATATTATATATTTTAGATATTGACGTCCTATATCTGGTGATATTTGTGATTTGTAAAAATCAGTGAAACTGCAAAAATCTACTCGTAAAAATCCCTTGCTAGTCTAACTATGCTGCCAATTAAAAATAAAATAAAAATCCCATCAATCTATGCTGGAATGCAAGATCCATTAGAGCGAGCTGACTTTTTATCGGCAAACAAGAGCAGATCTAACTAATAGCTTTCCTGACCTTGCCGAGGTCGGAGTAATTACTTGAGATTTTGTACGAATAGGAGGTTGATGGGGTGTTGAATATACACGTTTACCTTATACAGACGGACTGTTAAAACAAAAGGTGGTCAGGGATTTTGTTCATTATTTTTTGAGGGTATATCATTAATTTTAAATAATAATAACAACTTTGTTTCAGATATATATATAATAAATTCAAATTACAAATAATTTAAATATTGTTACGAGCTAGGGGATCGGATAGAAAATGCCGTAGATTTATTCAAGGGTTTATTTCTTGGTAATCAATGAGGAATTTATGGGCACAAATTAATTGCAGAGATGCACTAATAACACACAAAAACACAGTCACTAATTACTTCACTTATGCACACTTCACACAGTACTTTATCACTTGTAATCACTTTATCGCTTCGGTGTTTCTCTCTTGTTATCGCATTCAAAACTCAAGGCGACTAGTCGCGTTTCGGCTCGCTTATATATCCCTGGGAATAATTCTAAACAATATTCGAGAACTTTCTAGGCGGGCTTGCTACTGAGTAGCGATTGCACAATTCTAGAACGTCCGCACTCTTTGTCTCTTTCGCACGTTGCTCCGTCCTTGTCGTACGGCGTTCTAGAGTGCTCAGTCTAGTTTCGAGAAAGTTCTGATCTTCTCTCTCTCTCTCTCTCGTATCATTTCGTCCTTGTCTCACACCTAGAAAGTTTCGGTCTAGAATATTCCTTCATCAAAGGGGTATAACTAGGCCTGAAAACGCCTGAAAACGGGTCTCCTGAAAACTGCACCACTCGACTACACATGTTCTGAAACCGACTGAAAAAAGGTTTCAGCTTCCTGAAAACTAGGGTAACATTATGGAAATTACAATTTTCTAATATGTGATTGACCCTCTCCTGAAACGGTCAGAAATCATATTACAGCCTGCTGAAAAGTTCTCTAACTAGTGGAAAAATCTAGAAACATGCAGTCGACCCGTCTTCGTAACAATATATTTTCGAATAGACCCTGTTCACGTTGTCAATAACTATTCTAACGTGAATCTTCTTTAAACTGCAAAATTTTCTGATTGTATACGACACGTGGGTGTCTTTTGTGAACACGAAAGACATATCTTATACGGGTCTCATAATATATTCAATATTAAAAAAAATAGGCCGATCAAATTACCCGCGTTGGTGATGACAGATGAGTAAAAAAGACCTTTACTTAGAATGTGCCTGTGGGAAGAAATTAGAGGGGACGCCCACCAGAAACATGGGAAGTTGAAATAAAAGGTAAAGCGGGGAAGGATTGAAAATAACAGCGGGGATGAGAGACAAATGGGAGAATTTGCAGGCCTTCACTCCGTGGGAGGTTGTATACTAATACAATATATAATATTTATATGTTGCAAGAGTAAAATTTTAATAGTAAATAATTTTGCGACACAATTCGTTAATATTGGAAAATCGTTGGCGTAAATTGTTTTAGTCTGGTCAACGGTGGTCACCGTGAAATGAAAATTACAAATTTTCTTCAACTAGCGTAAACTTTCGACATCAGATTTCAACTAGACCTTGTTAATTTAAATTTAATAATAATCTAATACTTCTTCTTTTTTTCCAATATAACATTTCCTAAAAACAAATACCATAAAGTATCGTTATAAAATATTTAAAAAAATCGGTGACGCTACAAACTTTTTAAGGCTAGACCTTAGTTTCAGTTTCAATGTTTCTTAATCATATATTAGGCAACTTTTTGGGTCTAAGGCAACATTTCTTCATGATGTTTTCCTTCAACGTTCGAGCGAATGTTAAATTCGGGATCGAACCTCGTGGATGAGAGGCCAACATTCTCCGAAACAAGTAATATATTAATATATATATTTAATTGGAAAGACCATATCACAATCCCAAAATCTATTAATCACAGTACCGTTAATGAACTCCGACGATCTGATAGCATATCAATGAAATAATGTTAAAAGTATCTTCGATACGGAATGATCAAATTTATTATTTTTATTACATAGGGGTCTTGAATTGATAAAGAATTATTTACCTGAAAATGGTTTTTTGAATCGTTCACTCTTAAGAGCTTCCAGGCTAACTCGGTTTTATACGAGTTACTTCCCTAGTGAGTGGATTCTGTTTGAAGACGCAGTTTGCATTTTGCATCCTGAGCTCAGCTGCAGTTCTAAGTAAAAGCACGTAAGAGCGTGGCTGCAGCAGGTCTCAGGGTAGACGACTAGAACGTGGATGTCTTGGACTGGGCTTCTGCATACACTAGTGTTCCTCTATATAACACAGCAGATTGTAAATTAAAATGCTAACCTCACTCCATCAGCAGCATGGTGGGAGCAACACCATCCCCAACTTCCCACCCCAAATGGAAATGAATTAGTGATTAAAGGAACTTAAATCTAGAACACAAATGAACTAAGTAGTCAAAATGAACACCTTCAAGTAAGATTGATATCAAGTTACAAGAACGGCTCTTAATAAGAACTTACTTAACAGTACAATCACATACAAAAGTCACATCATAAATTCCCACTAATGAACAAACAATTGATTGAATGCAGGAATGTTCCTAATAGGAAATGAGCCCAAGAGTGCCCACCACAATAAACAATATAATCTGATATTATTTACATACAATAACACTATACCTTGCAATAAGGTCGAAATCCGCGTAACGTATCTGCCATTGTTATTCTGAGACAGTTTTTATAGTCACGTTTCGACCAGCGTCCATCTAGCAACGACAATTCCATACGTACTTGTTATATCGTTAATAGAAATGTAGACTTTATTTACTGTACATAAGGTCCAATAGTTTTGTAAATATCAACAAACGACGTTAGGATACACCGAAATGTTGCGTCTTTAGTTCAAGCAATTATGACCCTTATATTCTAACGGTAAAGTTATATGTTTTACTGCAGTTTTAACAGCACGGTCAACTTTGAACTAAATATGGGACGTTTAGAGGGTGCTATGTCACTTTTATTGCTAACCCGTTAGAATTTGCTTCAAGTTAAATAAGGCTGTATTACATTGAGATAAGGTTTATAATAGATCAATCAGTTGAACGGATCGTAAGATAGCATGCTAGATATGTGGGAAAGTATTCTTAAAAAGGTATGCTTTTGATTGTATGTTAAGTTGCTGATATTCAGTTGCCTCATAATGAAAACATTTAAGGAAAAACAGGTTAAAAATGATAGATATACCTATTGTCTCACAAACAACCAACCTCTAGACAGAGCCGGACAAATATTGTATCAAACGCAAACTTTTTCGAGCAAAAAAGACAATTATGACAGTTGTCAATGTCACGTCTTGAACGTCAAAATCCTTGTAAATAAATGAAAAGGGACAATCATGGATATGAAACCTTACAATTGGCTGCGCGAAGCACAAATATACAACAAGAAAAACACAAAAATATCCTTAGAATGGCTGACAGAGAATGCAGACGTTATCGCCCTCCTCTTCACGGCCAACGGGGTAGACAAGGACGGTGTCGTCGAGAAATTCTATACAATATATGAAAACGTGAAGTTCATTAATATGGCCATAGAAGTTATTTATGTACCAATGGATGAAAAGGAGGAAGATATGATGAGCTGTTACGAAAGGCAGGCCAATTGGTTTACGCTTAAGATTGATGAACCGCTAATAAACGTACTGAAGCATATGTACGGTAATTGTTAAATGTATTTGCCGTGAAACGAGCCTCCTTTAGAAGCAGTGGTAACATCTAGTGTAATTTGTTCCGTAAACATTCTCGTATCTCAAAGCAATTTTACCCTTTGAAATTAATTCCAATGACATTAATCCAGCACCCAAAACACCACCTCAGTTGTTTCCCACGATCCCACGCTTAAATTCAATAAACATCATCTTCGATCCCATAGTTATAAAAATGTACAGCAAAGTACAGCAAACGCAAACCCATTCTGAGAGTTCTAGACTCTAGTCGGTGGACGAAATTGTAGATTCCTCGTATCTTAAATTTCTGAGCGAAATATCGTTCTCAACAAAATCCTTTGACCATTTAAAAGACATTCTTCACGAAAACTCTTTAGACTTTTATAAGCTGTTAATCGATGTCATAATAACGGTAAACTTTGTCGTGATAACAGAATTTGAAAACACTGTTTCGAGTAAACTATACGAATACTAGTCGTTGAGTACGTCATATCCGTAATTTTATTTTATGTATGTCATTTGAAATTCCGTAACTCCCATGGGCAATTGAACAGCCAGGTCTGTGAAGGATACTTGCTGTGTCCCTAAACCAACAATGTGAAGAGGAAGCAAGCGTTAGTATCGTGTGTCGGAAGCTCGGCTGTGCTGTTGTCCCGCCTAGGGTAATTGTTGGTGGCGCTTTGGGTTTTTAGTGGGTATTTGTACATACCTCGTCCGACATAACTCTCCCGTATTAAGCAGTCGCGCTGTGGAAGTCTATGCGCTATCCTTTTCCCCAAGTAAAAATTAAAGTCTCCAATGGAGCAGACACATTTCTCTGATATTTTTAATACAAACCAGAAACAACTAAGATAGAACTTATCAATATGTGTTATATATAAAAAAAAAAAATTAAATTTGTGTTTTGATTAGGTATTACATGTATACCATACATCGTAGTGATCAAACCGAACGGCACCATTGTGTCGACAACTGGGATTCAGGATCTGGAGGAGTATGGGAAGAATGCTCTGATAACGTGGCTGTCCATGTCGAAACCTGTGACAAAGGAGAGGAAACTCAGCCGCGAGTCCTCGGTATATGGAGATAAGTGGAATTATGTGGGAAGCGATGAAGCAAAGAAGAGACAAGAGTATCATAGAAGATTTAGCGTTGTTGAGGAGTCTTCATAGATTTTTTTATTAGTGGATAAAATATACTAATTTAATCTAGTCTAATCTAATACATCTACATACATACATACATCTAATCTAATTTAATACATCAACATGTTGAAATATGTCCCAATATCTTAATTAATTTAGATAAATTTATTACGTGATAATTATAATGGCCAAAGGATAGCGTCACACCAGACTGGCTTTCTACAAGTTGGCGCTTCAACTTTCTGCCGCGCAAAAAGCTGACTTTTTGCTCAAGAGGCCAGCTGTTGGCCAACTTTAATTGAAATACTTCCGAACTGATACGACTTAGGGGCTTTCAAGAAAAGAGTGTACCATTACCTAAAAGTTGGGTACATACCCGCTACTCCCTCCGGTTGCTTGCTAGACTCCTGTCCCATTAAAAAAAACTAATTAGGACTAAAGAACCTTTATCAAATAACGATCACAGGCGATACTGTAATAAATGTAGAAAAATACTATCAATACTGTACATACTGCTTATCCCCTGCTTATGCTAGGCTACTGAATGTTGAATGTGACAGAAAAAGAATGAGAGTAGAACAAATGCCGTAAAAATGAGAGCGCTAAGAAGTATGTGTGATGTGCGTGATAGGTTAAGCGATAGTGATACGTTATCAGTGTGGGTTAAGAGGACGTAGTGACAAGGATATGAAAGGGAAGGCTTTGGTGGTCTGGCCATGTAGAAGGGAACGAGAAGAACGGATATCAAGTAGCAAAGACAGTCATGGATGGTGAAGTCGGCTTGGGTATGCCTCGTCGTACACACCTGGGCCAAATCCAGGTTCTAAAGACAGCGTGTGGAATTTCATGAAAGAAGATGAAGCAAGAGTATGTCAGGACCGTAGCAAGTCTGTGATCTGTTGCTCTGCCTACCCCATCGCGTAAATTGTCTGATGATATTTTTTGGTCCCTTAACTGACATCATGGAGCATGATACATACAGCATGACCTAAGACAAATATTTTAAGTCTAACCTTAATTACCAAAATTGATATATAACATGAGTATTTTTAAGGCAGTTTTGCTGCGCACCACCACTATGTAGAACCAGCTGCCCACTGAAGTATTTCCGAACCAATTCAACTTGGGATCCTTCGTGAAAAGAGCGTACCAATTCTTAAAAGGCCGGCAATCCACTCGCGAGCCATCTGACATTGAGAGTGTTCATGGGCGGCGGTATCGCTTATCATCATTTGAGCCGCTTGCCCGTTTGTCTGTTCTTTAAATTAATTAAATCTTGTGTTGTATTTTTTCACTAACTACCGTTAGTGACATAATTAACACTAATAACTAATTTAGGGGTTTTTCCCTTTTCTATCTTCTCACTAGGCCCATGGTGCCAGGAACATGAATGGCGCCTACATTAGATGATATAAATAAATAAATAAACTGTATAAATATTTGTCATATTAAAAAATACATATATACTTAGCTGTCATGTGTTTATCAGATACATAACCATATTAATTTAATGATGATATATGATCGCGTACGTAATTCAAGATTTTAATTTAAGATCAAGTATTAACACTTCGCTTGGTTAATCGTTAAGGTGCTTGCACATTGTTACTTCTTGACAGACAGACATAACATTTATTAATAAACAAACATACATACAAAATAATAATAATCAAAAATGTAAAATAAATGTACCATTTTAAGTGTGTGTGTGTTGTGGTTATAACTGGCCCTGGCTCAGCATTATGCTGTGGAGCAGACGTGTTGACGTGTTACAAAGGCTACCCCTTGAGAGCTTTCTGGCTAGGTGTCCACGAGTGGCGGTATCACTTAACACCCTTTGATCCCCGTTCAATAAAACAATAAAAATTGAAATTTATTTATATTCAAATAGTCTTTACTAAGACATCGTGGAACCTAACCTAACACCAGTAAGTAATTTAAGTCTAATTTACTAATAAAGGTATTTGACATAAGAAAGTGTCAAATAACACTACTTACAGTCACTATTAAAGGGAAAGACATTCCGTTTTAGTGTTCTATCTTTTCACTTACCACTGTTTAGCACTTAAGACTGACGTGCAGTAGCTAATTCACTATTTCAAATGGTTTTTTCCGTTTCAATCTTCTCACTGAGCCCATGCTGCAAGCTGAATTTCCTCGACATTCACGTGATGGTGGAGCTAATGTTCGTGGGCAGCAAAGAATTTTATATAAAGAATTGTATGCATGCATTAATTATATCTTAATGAAACAATTAGAACATTTGACTCAGTCAGTAGGTGTGTATTCACCTTTATCCGAAACTGATAAGCGTAAATTGACAGCCCATTTTGCATATGATTTTGTTTTGTAATATTTTGAATAGAGTTTAGATTGTTTGCGATAAGATATTTAACGGTTAGGAGATTTTGAAAATTTATTTCTCGTAACGATTTCGATATTGACAACACGAAAAGATTTTTTTCTGGAAATTCGTTTAATAATTTACATAGGCAATGTATGCAGCGTTAGCTTAGTATTTCAGCGGATAAGTTCTCTAAGGATAAGGTCTTGCTACGGCATCCCGCCTAAGGCGATTGAAAAAAAAAATTAACTTTGTTATGTAATTACCTTTTACGTTTGTCATGGAAGAGCTGGGAACCCTGACATATGTATTTTTTTACTTCAAAGGGTTCCCAAAACCTAGACATTGTTTTAATGAATAAGACTTCCTTAGTAATTCACTACACACTTATTATATTTGATAGAAGTAGCTTCAACAACTTCAGGTTCTGCAAAATAAATAAATATATATCCTCTTTTTTATCCAACTCTTACTCCCACGACTTACCAATTCGACTCAGGGTCCTTCAAGAAAAGAGCGTACCAATTCTTGAAAGGCCTTCTGGAAATGTGAGTGTCAATGGGCGGCGGTAACACTTAACATCAGGTGAGCCTCCTGCCCGTTTGCCTCCTATTACATAAAAAAACCAACACATTTTACATTGACACTAATTAAAAAAGATCCATCTTATACTTCAAAAACAATTACAAAAATTCAAATTACGTCTATAGAAACTAATCTAGAAGACCTGGCTCTCATTCGAGTTCTTCGCGAATACAGAATGAACTCTTATCCAGAGCTATATATATTCGGTAGTGGGGTGATCAAATAAAAGCGTTAAGCGTCTGTCTGGTCTAGAAAAAAATCGGTTTTGACTGTACTATAGAGACAAAAATATATATAACAATCGATGGTGTGTCTCGAAAACAGAAGGACACCACTGCAGAGAAATGATTAGTGATGGGATACACACAATCCGGGTTTAAATACATTCCAGATTCTCGATTATAGTTATATTTTATAGTAAACTCATGTATTGCATAACCCGCTTATAAGTAAGGAATTAAAACTTGCATTCGCAGACCGGATACATAAAGTTGCCTGACTGGGCATATATAATGCACACATAAAAATCTCCACAGGTCCCATAGAGGAAGCTATTCTTTATTGTCTCTGCCACGATTAAGCGAGAACATGAACGATAAACTTTATGGATTTATAAATAACTTTACTTTGAAATTGTATTGAAAAGTAATATTTTATTTGTAAGGGATATAATCGAGCTTTATTTTGTCTAAAAAATTAATCTCTACCTAGAACTTGTATGGATCTTAGAATTTCTTTTTGTGGTTTAAAATTATGGCCATTGAATTAAAAGCAAAAATGAATAAAAAAATCAGTGGCTATACATAGTTTTTACCGGCTCGGATTTCTGAATATGTTTCATGACCATTTGTCAATGGGCAAGTAGGCCTACTGTGCCTGATACCTCATCGACTTTTCGTGTCTAATCGTCGTTTCGTCGTTCGTGTGGCTTGTTAGAGGGTCGCAGGCTCTGTAACATGCCCCAAAAGAAAATATAGTAAATCTAATTGATTCTGAGTCACGTGGTGTTCCTTACAGATAACACAAGGCGCTACTTAAAATAAGCTCATTATCATTCTAGAAAACACTTATTTCAGGAACTGTTCGTGCCTCTAAACACCAAGGGTGAGCTCTACGAAGTGTGCCCTGAAGAGTTGTCACCTGCGGAATGGGAGGACGCCACAGACTCGACCCCACCGGTGGAAGTGTCAGCTAGAGCGCACAGACTGCCGCATTTGCTAAGTCTATGGCGACTTCCCACCAGAGTTAGGCTGCTGGCCGGCACAGTTCCTATTGAGATGGCGCATGATGTTGGAGGTAATAATTAATTACATTTTAAATTGGAGACATGATCAAAAGGTCTTCGGCTCGATTCACAAATAACCTTTTATCTAACACACTATTTGGATTTGTTCAGAGTACGCCCAAAAATTCATGCTTGCAATGTGCCTAATTTAATTGTATATATTGCAAGGACATTAACGAATTACATGGGTTTAGGGACCTTATTATTAACCATTGAGTTAAAAAGTCAGTTTAAAATAGTTATATCTATTAATTGTTTTATTTAATTCCAGATGATCTTCTGTTACGAGAAGCTGTCACTGAACCAGTTTTAGTCATGTGCACTCTCCCCGATTACAACTCGCAACCCAATATCAATAAGCAAGTGGACCCTAGGTACCATGCCAAGGAGACCTTCCAGCTTCTCCCACTTAACAGCAATATTAAGGTCCGCCGCACCCAACTTGGCTTTGAAAGTGAGAAGAGAATGTTCCTATCCGCGCGCCTCCAAAAAGCTCTCACCTTCTGTCAACTAAACGTTGACAACTGGATAAGACAGATCTCATACGCAAACTCAACTGTCGTCAGCAAAGCGAAAACGGCTACAGATCTCATGAAAGAAGACCACGAACCGGTCAAGTTCGAAAAGGAAAGGAAATTTACGCTTCAAGGCCTAAAAATTGATACGTCACGGCTCTTCGGAAAAAGTGAAAAAGTACTGAAGGATATCCCAGACGAAACTGAAGGGTCTATTATTTTTCTTAGTAAGAACGAACTAGAACATATGAATTACGACGTCTACAGTGACGACGAGGGTAAAGACGATAAGCATGATGATAAAATTGAACATGAGGACTTTTCACATGAAAAATCTAATGGTTACAGAGAAGATTCTGCACATAAGAAAAGTAAATGGTTTAAAAATTTAAAGTTATTAAAAAGCACGGATAAACTAGATGATAAATTAACTGCAATAGAGAATTCTGAGAGGCATAAGGATATCAAAGATCCTTTCGATCCTTTAGGTGAAAAACATAGTTCAATTGAGAGATACCAAGACATGGCGAAATTAATCGAAGATAGATTTGGTGTGTTTAGGAAAAATGATGGTACAGCAGAGAAGAGCCATTCGTATAAAAGCTTGACTACTTCTTCGTCTGAAATGGGAACTAGCCAATGTAGTTCGAGTCACAAGAAACCAGTACTAACTAAATCGGTGTCCGTGCAAACTGGAATGCCGGACAGCCCGTGCACAGAAGAAGACAGTGGCATCGACATGAAACATGGCCGAAAAAATTTAAGTGTAGATCAAATTAACTATTGTGGCTCCATGGAAAGTAGCTCTAGTTCGGGCAGAAAACTGAAATCATTGGATGAGAACATGCTCAAGAAGTCGTCAGCGACAAAGTCATCTACACATTTGGAGCGGCGGCAAAGGATACAGCCGGATTTGATTCCCGAAAAGGCTATTGCTAAATCTGAGTCATATAATCAAATCCAGAGTTGTGAGGAAATCAATATGTTTGGAGCTGGGTCGGTATACAATGACAGCGAGTTCGAGGTGAATTCCAAACAACATTCATTTATTACCGAAAAATTGTGTTCAGAATTTCATGTTAAAACCAAACGAGTTCTGAGTAAATCCACTTCAAACTTACTTCATCCTAAAAAAGCGAATGATAAGAAAGAAGGTGGTAATAGCAATAGTATGCCAACCAAAACAGAACGAACCGACGAAAAATCAGCTAACTTTAGAAAAAAAATTGACAAGCCTCGTGCACCAACACCGCGTTTAGAAATAGATGAAGACCTATCCGCAGTCGACATTTCAGAAGAGGAACCACAGATCCAAAAGAAAGTGCGGCGTTCGATATCATCAATCCAAAAGAGGAAACTACCTGTGATAGAAGATTTACCGTACGGGCAGGTAGCAGACGCGGTCGATATAGAAGAAGAAAAAATTGAAACAGATTCAAACTCGGACAACATTTATGCGGAAATCTGCACTCCACCAATCAAAACAGATGACGACGACTACGACTCGAATGATGTCTTAGCAAACGACCCCGTTATCTGTATCGTTAAAAAGGAAGTCATCACTCGCAATGATGAAAGAGCGAGACAGATGATCGAAAACCAAGACAACGCTTTCCGTCACATTGAAGTTGTAGTAATAGAGAAGACAACCAACTTCGACTTGGACGATTCCAGCCTTGCGTCCAGCGATTTTGACGAAACGGGAAGCAAGAACGACGTCTCGATAATAGATTCCTGGGAGCGCGATAACGTTAAAGTTGAACCAAAACATGCTATTAGGTTAGAAATCACCAGCAATATGGATGACTATCCGGAGAGCCATAATCAAAGCTTAGATAGGACAGAGATACATTTAGGTAAAGATAATGTGATTAGTTTTAGTAACAGTATCCATTTGAATGGTACATATCCCAACGAGGCCATTTATGATACTTTAAAATAAGTCACAATAAGTCATAGATTAGATAGTGTTGTCTTCAATTCGCCAAAACTCTGCGCTGGCTTCTACTGTACTTCCAGTAATCCGATTCGATATGCTACAACCACATGAGTCTTGAGAACAAAGGTTAAGAGTGAACTTCCAATTATCTTTAAAGACAAAACCTTCTTCGTCAATATCTTCCATAAATAATGAAGAGGCAGTGTCAAAATCATCTTGGGTTAATTGTTTTGGTTGCCCAATAGTTTTGTCCCGCTGACCAATTCACCTTCCCATTCAGTCTCTGGCATTATCATTAAAAAAAAATATAAAGGTTTCGAATCACAAGATCATTATGTAAAACATGGCTCCCTGGAATAACAATACTAAATATGGTTGGTAAACGGACTTAACTGAGAGTACATAAAATTGACATTTGTATCTGTAAATATAATCTGTAATTAGACATTACTAAACACTGGGCTATCGAAAAAGTTTTAAGCACAGACTAGTAAACAAATAAACGAGTAGAATAAGTTGTACGCAATTTGATAATTGCGAATTTTTCATTAACCGAATTGTGTTTGTGAAAAGCTTGGCAAAATATTTCTGAACATCCAGCTCTGTAGTGGTAGGTTTGGAGGTAAACGTCTAAAAAAACAAAGTATCTATATTTTTTAAAGTTAACAAAAAATATTAAATGATTTTTGGGTTATAATAATATCAATAGTATGTACTGACATAGATTACATTTTTTTTTACCTTTAGACCAACTGACTTAGATTAGACTCTGATAGAGTATGCATAAAAAGTACCTATACACTAGCACAGACTACATAGAACGCAAACGTATATAGACAATAGTTTGTTAATGCAGAGTCGTTATCAAACCAAAGACAACGAAAAATTTGCAATTACTGTTGACGGTTGTTTATCCAGTGTCATAGATAATTTAAAATTCGAATCGAAGTGTCAAACACGATTCGATCTTTCAAATGCACCATTTGAGTATTATTTGACATGACAATATATTTTTTTATCTAGTCTACAATATATAATATATTAGTGTAATAATCTTTTTTCGTATCTATAACTAAAGTTTTTATTAAAGGGAAATATATATAATAATATGTATTTGTTGTATACGTCTGCAGGCCAGGCAATATATATCCGCACGATAATTATAAGTGAACTGTAGGTGCTATTTGTGGTACTGAAATATATATACTAAGAATAAACTTTAACACAATTAATTTCTCAGTTAAGGATGGTAATAATGTGCATAATTTTTTATAATATATAAATCTGAAGAATTTGTTGAATTAATTTTCGGAATATTTCAATAGTCATCTTTTTAGTCACATTAGTTGACAGTCTTGTTTACTTGACACATGACATGAAGCTACAAGTCTACGACCGAAAAGCTTAGTATTTTTATATCAACAATCAAATTTGACATCCTAAATTTTTTAGCGATTAAAAATTATATATGTTATTTGCGCTATTATCACACGTTTAAGCAAAATATAGTTTCGCATGAATAGAACGTGTTGGTTCACATTTTACACTAAATACAAAAGGCGTTAAAGCACGCGGAACGTCGAGCAAAATTATGAAATGAAACGCGTTTTAATCTCATAAAACTGTATTTTTAAACTTATTTCTATTAAGTAAATTCTATGTTAAGACGAAATTGCACTTTGTAGGTATCACATGACACTAATGTAAATTTGTATTATATAGTTCTTCGATTATGTTAAGCGTGAAGCTCTCAAAATTACTTTTAGTGAAAATAAACTTAAAGCCTACCAGTATTTATGTTTTTTATTTATTCATCTACTTCGTGTAGATGTGCGGATTTCACCCACCCTCATGACTCGGTTGTTCACTTTTACTTGACTATCAGTTCTACGCCTGAACGCCTAATGAAATCAAAATAAAAGTTATTCATATAGGTAACAGTGCACATTAATGAACATTATCAAAAAAATCCTCCGTTATTCACAAAATATCGGGTCTAGAACAAATTAGACTCACATAGGATGAGTTATCAAATAAGTGTGCACATGTGTAGTGAATTGTCTCCTGCTGGATCGGTCTCAAACCAACTTTAGAAGTAAAATTCTATATAATACGTTGCCTGAGTACTACAGTTGAAACACGCTCTGCACCTAAAACTCAACACGACTGCACCGAGCGTAAGGGGAGCTATGCTGGCTTAATAAGCAAGGACTTGACAGGACGCAACGGATTGCCTATCTAATTTAATACATTTATTTTTTTCTTTATTCACAGTTGCCTGGAAGAGATCGCTCGTAAGCGATAAGGCCGCCAGTTGCCCTCCTTTTGATTTAATTATGTTAATTTTTATTTTTATTTTGTAGTGTAACGAAGTGTAAATAAAAATAAAATAAAACGGACCAAATGGCCTACTGCGGAAGCTGAGTATATATATATATCATCTCGACGTTAGTTTTTCCACAACTGAGCAAAAAGCTGACAACACAGTTGCCTCATGGCAATGTGACTGTCTATGGGCGGCGGAATCCCTTAACATCAGATGAATAAATTTGACTGTCAAGGATAGACAAGCGCTCCTTTTTTGATTGAATCATAGCGTAGCATACCGTTTACTAAGTACGTTTATTTTGCAGCGGGTTAGCCTAGTTATTCTAATTTGTGACTGCCTTTAAAATAGCATTTTGACTAAGGCGTTTGGAATAGGATTTGTATTTATTAAGTTATCATATATTTAGTTAACTTTAAACCTAAAACCCACAATAGCATCATAAATAAAATCTATGATATCATGAAATATGTATTTATATTTTTTTTATAAATAACACCTGTTCGCGCGAAATCGGTGTCAATCAAAGAAGGATGACAATTGTCGATTTGACTTTGACACACGAACCGGAGATGGTAGGTGGTGTCCCGGCGTAATGGCGCAAGGGAGTTAAATTTTAACCGCTGTCGCGTGCGCACTAAATATATACGGTATAGCAGTTGCTTTTTTTAAATCATCATTGAAGGATCCAGTGTTTGGAATGAGATACGCCACCGTTGATGGTAAGTGCTAGTTTTAGTCTTATCGATTAGTGGATTCCTTTTTTTTATACTGACACGCGACATCCGAACCAGCCCATATTGTTTCACCGAGGCAAGTGAGCATCCTGGATATAGCTTCCGGATACCCAGGCCACACAGGTCCACTATGGACAAGTCGCGTTGATCGAGGAGTATATGCAAGTAAAATAAATTAATTAAAAAAGTGATTTTTCAGGAGTTAAAAACAACGTAAAAACTAAAAGAAATAACACCCTATACTGCAGTAAGACCGAAATAAAAAAAAGGGCACGAAGTAGGGATTGGTAGCCTACAGTTCACACACAGTGATTCTCAACAGGGCAATAGAGTACCAACCTCTTATAGCTGCGCCATGTGACAGAATCACTAATCAATTAATATTCAACAAGAAATATCTTATACAACTGAGAGAAGAGGAGCAAGATCAGTCGCCCCTGAATGAGCTACGTATATACACTGATGGCTCAAAAACAGGGTGTGGCTCAGGCGCTGGTATTTTCTCCTTTGATCTCAACATCAACATACACCTACCTCTGGGCACACAAAGCACAATCTTCCAATGTGAATGTGTCGCTCTAACCGAAGCAGCTAGAGCCGTACAGCAGATGGGAGTCAACGACTTTTACATTAAGCTCATATCGGACAGTGCATCCGTGCTGATGGCGCTCGGTAACGAAAACACAAACAGCAAACTAATACTGGAGTGTCACGAAGCACTGGAGGCAATAGCTCTAACAAATAGAGTTACCTTACAGTGGATTAAGGGACACAGTAGCTCTCTCGGCAACGATGCAGCCGACGAGCTTGCGAGAAGAGGCTCTGGTATGATACCTGCTGGCCCGCATCCGCTCCTCCCCTTGCCCTTCTCGCTAGTTCGAACCTGGATTCGCCAGAGATCCACTGTACTCCAGAATCAACGATGGTCGCGAAGTGTAGATTGCAAACAGTCCAAAATGGCTCTGCCGGCTGTGAACCCGCAACTTACTAAGCGACTTCTAAACCTGAACAGAACCAATCTCAAAACAATCATAGGGACAATCACGGGCCATTGTCTCCTTAACAAACATCTTTTCGTCCTAGGCGCAACAGACAGCCCCTTGTGCAGAGGCTGTTTCAGCGCAGAGGAATCAGTCACCCACGTAGTCCTGGAATGCGAGGCTGTGGCTAATCAACGTACAAAAATCCTCGGAACAGTGAGGTCGCTCCGCGAAGCCTGTGAAGTGCCCGGGAGACTTCTGTGCTTCTGGAAGGAGTTGGGCTGGCTAAATTAGCCAGGGCTTCTATGCACAACGGACCGACTACGTGTCTAAGTGCGGAAATTGAGTCCACCTACCTAAACCTAAACCTAAGGGATTGGTAGCGGTTTTTTGTATGGATGTTTAGGGGCCGTTCAAGTATTACGTAAACAAATTTACTGCTATTTATACCTCCCCCCCAGTGGCGTAACAATAGGGTGGCAGAGCTGGCAAAATTCAACGGGCCACAAGAGGGCACCTGCCCAAGAGGTAGTTTAGAAAAAATTGTTATTTTTATTTCATTTCCTTTACCGAAAAGCTATCCAATACATGATAAATGCATTGAGATATTATGTTCTATGGATGAATACGCATTGGGATAGCGTGGGGACTGCAAACCATTCCCTCTCGCGTAAGAGAGGAATCATTATGGTGGCATTAGTGGGACATATACAACGCGTAATTGAGTACGCTGAAAACCTCGAAGTTTATTAAAATTAAACTGAGTACAATGTGACGATTTTTACTAATAGGGCTCCATCAAAAGAAATTGCCACGGGCCCCAGATGGTATAGTTACGCCACTGAGAGCCCCAAAAATAATAGTGTATATTCGTATTAATTTTTTGTACGAATCCTCGAAAATGCATTTCGTTTTCAAGCATAAACGATGTAAAAAAATAAATAGTTACTGTTGACGTAATCACGACATAAGAAAACCAAAGATTGATTAATTGATAAATTCTTTAAAACCACTGTAAATGGCCAAACAATAAGAAGTCGGAAATAAAGACAAGTTTTATTTTTCAGTGTGGCTTTTGCCAAGGTCACGTTGTGTTCTCTTGCGCATCCTGTATGATCTGCATATCAATGTTCAACCTGTTGAACATCGACAACATCCATTGCTATGCTGACGACAGCACGTCGCATTACCTGGGTGGATGGCTGGAAGTCTTCCACGGTCCACTTCAGAAGACATTTCCTTTTGCGCAATAGCGAACTGTGGGATCCTCTCTCGGTGGGGTCTTCCCTGGGTGATACGACCTCCAATCGAAAAAAGAGCATACTCTTCCTTCAAAATCCATGGGCTGAGATGACTGCTCTGTCCGTAGTGTCACTGGCGAGGCAGCCCTATGGGCTCATTTACACGAGCGACACGATGCCGAGGCAGAGCAACTGCACTCGTCGTAAAAAAAGGTGGTACAATAGTATTTTCGCATATTCTGCCATACAATGGTGCGAAAATTTGTCTTTAAATGAGTTTTACATTTTACATTATTGGTCATATTAAAATTGGTCAATACTTATATTATTTGCATTGTACATATCATATCAAATGTTATTAAATTTATATCAACTACAATGTTTCACGGAAATAATCATTTATTGAGTAATACATTTTTTCCATAAGTATAACAACAAGTCGATGTTTAAAGACTCTAGTCGGAAGATCTTTTAATTCTTTTGGTAAATTATTGTAAACCTTAATAGCCATACAAAAGGTGTTTTTTTCTAAAAAGTTCCAGATTGATTTTTGGCACAGCCAATTTCTCTCCATGTCTACTTCTTACTTCGACTTAAAAATATAACCCCCAAACTATGATTCCATATCTAATAATAGATGAAGCATATGCATGATAAGCAGCCAATACCGTAATACCGCTCTTAGTCGTTTTAACACAAAAACGAAACTGTCTATTGGTTTTGTAACTTTACAATGTGTGCTTTCCAACTACAAAATGTATCTAGCGTTATACCTAAAAATACACAATCATTCATTATTTCTAGTTTATTGTTTTTGTATTGTAAGTCTATTTGTGTTTTTCAGTTGTAGGTCTGAATATGGATTATGTTAGTTTTGGTCATGTTTATTTGAATTCATCCAGCTGTTGGCGTCGTCTAGAGATTTAATCAAGTTGTTTTTTAAATCTTGTTCGTTTTTACTTTTTATTATAAGTTTTACTACACAAATATAGTCGACGATGGCCGCCGTAGAGATTTGATTTTGATATGTCGACAGTTGCCGCCAACGCGTCGACGTATGTCGCCAACGAATCAACGGCTGCCGTCGACGATTGTTTGCTCTGCCGTCGACATCGTGTCGCTCGTACAAATGAGCCCTATCCTATAATGTCGTTCTTGTCTTCATTGCCTACCACTGCTTGTTTGGCCGTGAATGTATGCGGTTTTAAAGAAATCGACAATTAAATTTAGAAAAATTCATCAAAAATTAATGAAACAATTGCCAGACCTTATAACGTAAAATTACTTAAATATTTTTTTCCTCTTTTTATGGATTTTGTAGGTGAACGGATGATCTAATGTCCGACCAAAACAATTACTGTGATGAGATTTGTTATAGTCATACAAAGTGATAAATAAAAAACACAATTCGACAAATATACTGTATTTAATCAAATAAATTACAATAATTAAAAATAGTACCGAAATAATTTCACACATTGGGGCTAAAACCGATAAAATGATCTATAAAATTCATTAAACGCATTGTGCGCTGAAAATAAAAGGAATGGAGTTTTCAAATGCTAATCTTAATATTAATGACAATTTACAATATACAAGAATATAGTACATATATGGTCTGAGATTATGCGACATGAGAACTAGGGGAACATGCCTGTGGTGATGGGAGAGGGTCATGGTAATCGCATTAAACTGCCACAGACAATAAGCTATGAACAGTGTTTCTTAGGTTAAGACAACATCTTAAAAATATTAATTAGAACAGACTATTTAAATGTGTTGCCATGTTCATAGATATCATTGTATGACAGGCATCACAGGTTAGGCGAGTCTTATGGATTGTATGAGTTGAAAGACTGCAGAACCGCATACTACGAAGATAAAGAGAGCTAGGAGCCAGGGTGATACAGGGTATTGGTCTTCCTTTTCCTAAAAAGCAGATAAAAATTTATTAGCACCAACAATAATGTGATATTTGTCTCACCTTGTTAGGTATGACATAATATGCTAGTTCCAATATAATTAGTACTTTATTTGAAAAAAAAACAATTTTTAACCGGATTAAAGCTATTTGTATTATTATTTTACATGATTTTAATTTTTTTTTAATTAATAATAATAATAATTAATGAATAATTATAAGTTTATAATAATACAAATAGCTTTAATCCGGTAAAAAATTGTTTTCTTTCAATGTGTAAAAACTATGTTAACCAACGGCAATACTAGTACTTTATTTACTAATTTATTATTCAATCTGCTGCAGAAATTAATAACAAACACAAAATCGAACCTAAGAAAATTCATTATGAAATTAAGGTCACAATTTATTTTGTTATCTACATTAACAAAATGGAATTTGAGATAAAGTCAAATTGGACAGATTACATGAAAATCAATTCAATTTATATGCTGCTAAAATATATTTATAGGTTAGCAACGACAACTTCCATGATTAACGCATATGATGTAAAATTGCAATCTTGGTTCAACAATTATTAAAATTTATTAAAAATAAACAAAACAACACAAATTTGTCCTAACAAAGAGTTTCCTAAGGTTGTTTAATCAACTTATTAAATAAAACTTTAAAATTTAAAACATATTAAAGTTGTATACATAATACCTTATTACATTGTTGAAATTTGTCAATAAATTACGATGCATTATCAATACAAAACCTTGAAAACATTTTATCTTTTGTTTTTAAACACCTGAATCTATGTTGATTAAATATGGATAAATGTTATATCATGTTTCTGTTATTAGCAAGATTCTAATGTTAAAAAATGATAGCAAAATTTTATTTAATAAACAGCGAATCTACAGTAGGAAAAATTCAATAATTAATGGAATTCTTTTTATGTGTGACGGATTCGTTTAGTCACAGTTTTTAATGATTATGAAGGGGAATAATAAGCTGTTACTTATCTATAATATACTACCTATTTTCATATCCATATAGTGAATGGTTTCACACTCAGGTAGTCACTTATTAAGAGGCAAATAAATAGAATTTAATGATTATTTATATCATAAAATACAAATTTGCTCACTTGCTTAGGCATGCAAAGAAAAATGTATATAAAAAATGGTAGAATATGTATTCTTCTATGGTCTACACTTCTTAGCATTTAGTTATTGCTACACACCTTTGTTGTTTTTGGTACATTTCCTCTCATGGTGATGTTTTTGCTAGCAATTTCGTTAGCAATGCGCATTCTCTGCTTTGGTGCCATGTTTGTTGATTACCAGTTATATTTGTCCTGAAACACATTAAATAGAAATTCAGATAATGTTAGACATAATATTTAGTTAGATAAAAAAACCACTACAAACTTTTTGGTCTGGGCCTCAGATTTCTGTATCTGTTTTATAATCGTTTGTGAATTGAATTTAGTTAGATAAGAATATTATTATTCAAACTAAATTTTAGAAATTGGATTGAGATGAAGAATTAGACTAAAATATTATTTCCACTGATTTTTACAACACATTTCTTATTTATTTCACTTGATTTTGTAGGTCACGAAATTAAATTTAGACATTTAGAGCAAGAATAATAAGTGCAAACGGAGAGAGAGTAAAAATCAAAAATTCAATAAACAAGTTTTTACCTTTAAATATTAAAGTTATGTTTTAAGCAACAACTTATTTCAGGACTGATGGTCACATATAAAAATAAAAAAGAAACTAAATTAACCTTTAAAGAAATCCCTATTTTATAGAACTATAATTATAAAATTAGTAATTAGTTACTAATAACAATGATTGTTAAACAATTTCATAGGAAGTATTAAGTAATTAGTTTTATGGAATCTTCAATTATCTCACCTTACACAAAAATTAAGTACCTAATGAACAAGTGAAAGGAAAGTCTCGTTAGTACTATGAGAAATTGTTACGTAGTAATAAAAACGAATGTTTTGTATTTTAAGACGCCAAACTGCCAGCATCACGAAAACAATATGTGATGTACATCTGAGAAATCCCTATATACGCAGTTAATCGCTTAGAAACTTGTAAACAGCTGCCATGTAACTCGTAAAGCAAACTAGAAAATTGTCACATCGAGAGCCTCGACAACAGGTAAAAATACATTAAACAACAGGTTTTCGTTTAAATGTCGTCTAGATCACCAATAAATCATAGAAAAAGAATTAAACAGAGTCTATTATGATAAAACAAGAAATTAAAGTATTACTGTAATTAAGCCGACTGGTTGCAAGTTTTAATCTTACTATACTTATCATGTTAGAAAACACTAAAAATACTCACAATGATTAAAAATTTAAAGGCTGAATAGCCTGCTCACGTACAAACTCGATTGACACGTATGTAAAAGTGAAATCCGGAGTCCAGCAAAGCAAACTAATTTTTCTCGATTGTCAAACATAAAATATCACAACACGTCGCATCGACACGTCAATGTTTGAAATTTGCACAGACAATAAAATTAGAATACTTTTTGACGTCTAATATTTCAGTAACGAAAATTTAAATATAAAATGGTAATGAAAATTTAAACTTACAGAATATTTTTTTTTAAATATATAGAGGAAGCAGTGCATTAGTTTTAAAAATATCAATAGTAACACTAGATGACTGGATAGCTTAATTTGTATAGTGCCATCTAGTGAATAAGAAGATTTCTCACTATAGTCGAGTGTTCAGAGGGCACAACGCTGTAATCAACTTTTAAAAGGTGTCGCTAGTTGAGAACTATCTTACTAAAACTATTTTACGCTTTTGGATATGATTGATCAGTGATTATAAAGCTAAGTTCAAGCTTAAGTGTTTAATATACTTTGGTATATTACATACAGATATTATTACGCATCATGGTAGATCGCTTAGTAGTAGCAACTATTTTTGTAGAGCAAACCGCCGTAGACACCCATGACTATCCACTAATCTTAGAAGATAATAAAGAAGCCCCGTTATTATATTTCAGTAGTATTTATTCAAGTCTAGACTATGAAGGTACATTTTTCTTTTTTTTAATTAATTTAACTATACAAATGTAGGTTAAATAAATAGGCTAAATATTATACTACGTCCGGGTATAAATCTAACATTTTCCATCCCTTTCCCGTTGTATGAGATAACAAGATATTCTAAAACAGACAAGAATGAGACACCTATATGAAAAGGATACAGGATATCGTATTACAATTTGAGCCAATGGTGCCTCGGTGTATCCTGTCGTGTGATCCTTGCGCTGCGATTGGTCGAAATAGACAATATGTTACGCCTATATCAATTCGAATTTCGAACTTGGAAGTCTCGAGTGGATGTTTTATTCAGTTCAGCCGCCGTTGCGAATGTTATAATTTTGAAAGTATATTTGTATTGTGTTTTGTACGGAAAAGTAATTAAAGAATATAACACATTTGAACAAGAGATATTTCGAAATATATTTATATATTCAAAGTTAAACCTGTGTAATAGTAAATTATCTACTTTTTGTATGTAATAGAAGGCAAACGCACAACGGATACCGCCCATGACACATTGCCGCAAATACATTTCCAGCCTTTTAAGAACTGGTACGCTCTTTTCTTGAAGGACCCTCGAATGATGTAGATCTGCAAAACGAACGAACGGACGTCGTCGTCGAGGTGATACGGATGGTATTTTGTATTGATAATTATTGTATTCATGATACTCAGCTGCAGGTGTTCGAACAACTCCGTGGAAAATGCAGTACAAGATGCATGTAGACCCCACATCTCTCAAGTCATCGGTTCCAAATCTAATACGATAATACGAATTTTAGACATCTAATACCTACTGTACCTACTTACATATTCACAAGGCTTTAACATTTAAATCCAAAATGATTTATTCATAAAGGTAACACATTGTACACGTATGAACGTCAAAAAATAAATATATATGAAATGCTTCTAATTTTACATTTACTGCCAGTTATTTTCAGGGCGTAAAACGGAAGAGAAGAACTGGCAATAAACTCTCCGCCAGTCTTATTCAATGATATGATATTTATATATCTGGTAACTAGGTACATAATGTTTTTGCTTTTAAAAATACTTAAGACAAGATTTTGGAACATTTTTCACACCCAACAGCGTTTTATCGGTTAAAATATACTAAACTAATATAAAAAAGATGTAATCAAATAAATATATATGAAATGCTTCTAATTTTACATTTACTGCCAGTTCTCAAATCAAGGACGTAGAACGGAAGAGAAGAACTACCAATAAAATCTAAGGATATGATATTTATATATCTGGTAACTAGGTACATAATGTTTTTGCTTTTAAAAATACTTAAGACAAGATTTTGGAACATTTTTCACACCCAACAGCGTTTTATCGGTTAAAATATACTAAACTAATATAAAAAAGATGTAATCAAATAATGCCAGTTCTCAAATCAAGGGCGTAGAACGGAAGTGAAGAACTGGCAATAAACTCTCCGCCACTCTTTTTAATCGCCAAGTTTTTGTTTTACAAAACGTTTGTAAGGAGCTGCAACCATTACACCATGTTCCACATGACATCTTCAAGTACTAACTAACATTCTCCTCGGAACAACACGCAAATACATAGTCGAAATAACTAACATCAACGCATACAGGAATTCAAGTCTAACCTGTGACAAGACATCTTTAAGTAATGAACTATAATAATAAAAAAGTATATATATACCTAGAAGTTTTTGTTCTAGATAGATCTTTACATATCAAATTAATGCATACAAAACTGTCCTGTTTCCTGGAGTTTCCTGTCCATTTTTCATTAAACTACCTTTTGGAAGGGGCAGCTAGTCCTTTTTTTAATTGGTAATTTTGACTTATAAAACTGCCGTTTTAATAGATGTAATTGAAATAAATGATTAGACTTTGATGTATCATTATTGGTGGTTTCAAAATGATACAGCTGACTTCAGAAGATCAAGCATAGAACTCAGTCGAGTTTGTATGGACTAAATCAACAAATTAATGAGAGCAGACAATTTTTACATTCCTCTAACACATATAGTAACTAAAATTGAATTCATTTTAACTGCGTTGTGAATCCGAAACAAAAAATTAACCAAAGTTTTAACGTTCCGTCGTAATGGCGCCGGTTTGCAAATAATCCTAAGATAACATTGTATTGCCATTTTCAATCTTTGTTCACTTGAATCAACCCTTGTGTTACCAATATATATTTAATTAATAGGCAAGATTTTTAAAAGCGTTTTACACAGAGATAGAGATGTGTTGGCATTTAAACTAAGTTTATTTAAATTAAAGTGGGTAATTGAAAGGATCGAAAAAAATCTGTTACGTAATCAAAAATTCTATATATTAGACCAAAACATATCCAAAATTTACAGTTTATTTAAATTACATTTTTAAGTATTAGACTATATAAAAATTAAAAAGAAACTGTTTATTCATATAACAAAACATTATGTAAGATTTGGGAACGTTTTTAATTAAAAAAATACCCGTCCGAATTCCCCGCTTTTCCATAACAAACTTAATAGTAAATTCCATAATATATAAAAACATATACATATATCTATACGTACATTATTTAATTACATCTTTTTTTATATTAGTTTGGTATATTTTAAGCGATAAAACGATGTTGCGTGTGACAAATGTCCCAAAATCTTGTCTTAAGTATTTTCAAAAGCAAAAACATTATATACCTAGTTACCATAAATATCATAGAATTTAATAAGACTGGCGGAGAGTTTATTGCCAGTTCTTCTCTTCCGTTCTACGCCCTGAAAATAACTGGCAGTAAATGTTAAATTTGAAGCATTCAATGTATTGCTTTTTTGACGTTCATAAGTGTACATTGCGTTACCTGTATGAATAAATGATTGAATTTTTTTTTACTTTTTCAAGTCACTCTGGCGTTCTATTAATTAGTATTTAGTTAATTAGTCTGAGATGAATGTCTTTCTGATATCTTTAATTTAATATTAGGTTAATTACTTAATTACCCAAGGACTTAGATAGTCACCAGTTTCATTTATTTATTGAATCTTACCACATCATACATAATATTATCTATGGTATATGTTTCAACCTATCTTTTCTAAGATATATGACATTATATGAAATCCGTAATAATCGAATAAGAAGAAAGAAGCTGGAACAGCTGTTATATTTATATTTTTTTTGTTTATAGTTTATATACTTTTATAAAGAAAAGTTTATATATTGTAATAGTGTGGCACAAAACTTAAATTCAAAGCTCTCGTTAAACGTAAACTAATTTGATTGGCTCCAGTTCAAAAATAAAAGTATGACTCAATACTTGGTGATTAATGAAAGTGGCGGAAGGTTTCCTGCCAGTGCTTCTTACCTGATCTACGCCCTTGACTTGCGAACTGGTAGTAAATGTAAATTTACAATTAATTTAACATCTTATCTTTTGACATTCACCAGTGTTATTTCACCTATATCATTCGTATTAATTCATTGTACCTATATGAAAAAAATGTGTGTGTGTACTAGTATACACACGTAAGAAGTGAAACTTCTTTAGACCTTATTTTTCGAAAAATCATCTTCTATATGCAACTTTACAGAAATTGGTTAAATAAAGCTAAATTAGATAAAGTTTAACACAAGGCTTTTATTATCATAGACATAAATACAGATCATACAATTATTTCATTTTACCTTATTACTACTAGGATTACAGAATTTCATTAATTGTAATAGAATTATTATTATCATTGTTATCGTTATTATATTTTTGTTATTAATGGCTTCGAATCTCTTCGAATCGACCGTGGTAGGGACAAGAAAAAGATGCCGCGTAACGAAAAAATGTGACGCGTAACCGGAGAATGTGACGGTAATTATTTTTCCAACGCCGATAAAGAAGTTTCACTATCGTAATATTTTTTTAAACGGACTAGAGTTTATAATATCATAGATAGACTTAAATAATCTAAGATGAAAAAGTACGAACATTGCCGAGTCGGCGAAGTGTGTCGTATTAAATTACGTAAAATGACACTGTGCGCGCTCCATGACGACTGCGACACGGTTTGTCTGTTCCACGATGGAACTTGACAATCACAACACTAGATATGCCCGTGGCTTCGCTGAATACGCAATTGTATAGAACAGTCTCTACTGACGTCTGTCAGAACTTTTACAAAATTATGCTGGATGTACCTAGATTAAATTCTATTTCAGACCTTAGCTGAGGGTCGTGATAGCAAGGAAACATCTGGAGCAGACAATGTTTCCACCCGTTTCTGTTCAGCACCGCAGCGCCAGTGTAAAGTTTTTTTTTTTTTTTTAATTTATAACCCTCTACTCCCCTGCCATATTGTCCAGGGACTTTTTATACCACATTTTTTTCCAAAAATAAAAACAATATACATTTAATTAATTCGACTAGATCGCGAATGGCAGGCGTCGCGAAATACGCTCCGGCTGCATCGGTAATATTTTTATTTACAATATTCATGGGCTAGCCGGGGCGCAATTCCTCGCGTGTGTATAGTGTATAGTTTTAAGGAAGGTCTTCC
The DNA here is from genome assembly GCF_905147105.1 of Pieris brassicae. Lineage (NCBI taxonomy): Eukaryota > Metazoa > Arthropoda > Insecta > Lepidoptera > Pieridae > Pieris > Pieris brassicae. The sequence goes on along the minus strand of NC_059667.1, from coordinate 22,096,623 downwards.
ATTTGATCGGTTCATCTGGTTTTTGACCGGCCACGTGATCTCTTCACCTTCTCTGTTACCAACCACGATCAGCTTCTCCAAGTTCTCTTCGCCTCGGCGCATTGTAATGTCTTATAAATGGAAAAAAAAAACATTGGCAATCGCGAGGACCAATGACGTAACAACCTTATGAATTTGAGCCTCATATTTCTGTTTGGTGATCAACCTTCTATGTCTGATATGCCGACTTTTTTGGGTCTAATGGTATCCTCACGATATTTTCCGTTACCGTTTGAGCGAGTGTTAAACGCGCACATTGACCTTAGGGATGAGTTAAAATCATCAGCCCAACACAACATCTAGAAATTGGTAAGTATTTCTACATAATATAAATTAAAAAAAAGTAGAGAAACATTTTTTAAGTTTAGGGCTCTGAGGCCTTTTTGTATTCCTTTCATTATCATTTGTTAATCTAATATGTAAGTAGGTGATCAGCCTCCTGTGCGTGACAGATGCCGAGCAAGCCGCTTCCGCACTGTTTTCCTTCACCGTTCGAGCGAAAGTTAAATGTACATAGAAAGAAAGTCTATGTGTGCACAGCCGGGATTAAACCTACTACCTCAGGGATGAGAGTCGTATGCTGGAGCCACTAGGCCAACAATGCTCTTAACATTATAAAAACAAATTATATTTCCGCCTTAATCCGTACATTTAGATCTTTTTTATTACGTACAAAATTGACTAAATAGGCTTAAGAGGATCTAAGTAAGTATAATAATATTTACATAGTAACTTTTAAATGCTTTGCACGCATTCGCAATAGTAGATCTTTGACTATCTGGAGCTCTGTCCATGAATTATGTGTCTAGTAATTCCATATCAGAAAATTTGATTACGGGGTACCAAAACATCGAATCAGGGAGTTACAGCGTGGCTGGCTGGCTATGTCCATCATTATTGACTGTGTTCTATTTAATATGAGATGATGATGAAGGTAATAGGAGATGCGACCGGCCGCCATTATAACTATACTACAATATTTATTAGAATTCTTTTTTAAACGGAAAATTTAACTAAAGAGGTCCGCTATTCGGCGTCCTCATGGAGGCAACATTCCCTGCCACATACTAAACAACATAAACCCAGAACAGTGACCTCTTACAGAGCAGTAACATATACTGTAGATATAGCATTATGCAATTAATAAATAAATATACTATAAACAAAAATATAGATAAATTTGCGTCTATATTGATAAAAATCAATTGAGTTTAGTCGACCATAAACAACTATTCACAGAGTCGCACACTGTCTTTTATGTCCAGTCTGAAATGTCAAAAAAATCTTTTGTATCATAGACAATCACTTTCGCTATTGTAGCATTGTGCAATGTAATTAAAGGCTTTAACGCGAATTGAAACGTAATACTTTTTAGATTACCTAAGACGTTTGGATCTTTTTGACTCGTTTTAAGTGACAGATTGGAATTCTAAGTGACAATAGACAATACAGAACGGTGTGGTAGGTTTTCTTATTGTATGCAAAACTGTAGTACAATTGAGTTTGATGTTTAGTCAACTATATAATAGTAAATTTTATTTTCATTTAAAACGTCAAAATTACAAGTTAAAAAAATAGTTTCATATGAATAATAATGCGCTGGAAACTTCATAATTACTCTTTTAAAATAGTTTTTACAATTATTTGATAATACGTGAAGACCATATACCTAGAACAATAATCACACATGTTAAAATGAGGACAATCAAACACTTATGTAATATAATGTGTACGTGAGCCTCCGGCCATTTCCTCCCTGTTATATAAAAAAAACACGTCAGAAACCAAAGACAACATTTCGTCATATATCGCTGGTAATTTGTACATTAATATAAACACTTAAAGTGACTATTAAAAAAAATAGATTACATTTATTATCGGTTACCAAGGCCGCAGAGTGGGCGAGAAGATCTGGAAAAAAACTTTCTAACAGAGATTTCTTAGCGACCCAGTAAACGCCCTAGTAAAATAAGTCTAGCACCTGTGTTTGTTATCAGATAACCTACGCTTTTTTTAGACAGGAGACTGGAGGACTGGCAGGAAGCTCATCTGATTGAGTGCGTTGCCAGGTCACGTATATGATAATTTATAACGTGTCTTCGAAGTCCGTTAGAAAATTAATACGTTCACTTAGGTGCCTCAACAAGACCCTCGTCTTTGTAAGTTATCTTTAAACCGTTATAAAACAAACTAAGCTTTTCACCGCAGGGGAGGTGCTTCCTAAAAGGTTTCCATGTCGGCATACATCCCCCTTCTCCCCAACTTTAAAGGGTTGGGTCGGGAAGCCGCACAAATTATCTCCTTGTCTGCACTTGTGTTGTAACAAAAGTTAATATTTTGACACGTTTTTCAATTCGAAATATCTTCGATTGTTTAAGTTTTGTTCCTATTATGTGATAAAATTAAATATCTACCTTGCAGTAGACACAATAAAATATTGTTACAGAAATCGATAGATAGTACCCTTTATCAAACAATCATGACCAAAGAACAATACAAACGATACTTGACTTGACATGAGGTAAAAATCAGGCAAAATCTAACCTTCTATATATTAAATACAGATTTCTCAGAACAGCATGTGTTTGATGAGGTTAAAGTTTTTATTTTTCTAATATAACTGATGTGTATGTACATATCAGACTTCAGACTAAACTATGAAACTGGATTACTAGTCCAAGAATAATATAACCATTTTTAATTTTCACAATACTTCCCACCCATTCATTCCTATCATCATCACAGCAATTCGCTTCTGGGGTTTACAACCGTTTTCACGTAAACCTAATAGTAACCATTCTCAGGTTTCTATTTATCTTTATATAGTATTTATCTTTATATAGTATTTTAGTAACGATTTTGACTAAAATTCATTAAACCGTTGGAAGAGCGGAGTTCTCCGATGAAATGGTCTCCCTAGACTTAGTTCATGGGCTCAAATACCTGCTAAAACAATGTAATATTGAATAAAACAATTTAGAATTTGAATTTTGAATGTATGAAAATTTGTAAAGTTAATTGTATAATTTTATCGAGTTTTAGAACTTATAAACAAATTAATAAATATTGAGATGTAATAATAAATCTGAACTTAGGTTATTGGATGCTAAGTTCATGTTCGCTTTTAACAATTTATCTTAAAATAGATTGACTTACAGTTTGCAAGGAAGTTGAACTGACAAGAGGATATGGCAAACTCTTGTTTGTCTTACAAGATACACTCATCATGAGTTATTCGGATTAAAACTTGCATCACAGCCGTATCACCTTATATGGAACCAGCTGCCCACTGAAGTATTTCTAAACAAATTCGCATTCCTTCATGAAATGAGCGTACCAATTCTTAAAAGACCGGTGTCTCCATGAGCAGCAGCATCACTTAACATACGGTGAGCCGCCTGCCCTTGTATAAAAAACCATATAATTGTGCAAAAATAAAACCAGATTAATCCTATACGTTTTTGAAGCCAATTACCCGTAACATACAATAATTGCTGACGTGGCCAATGCAAGTGGAATTCTTTTGTGGCCTGGCGCCATACTTGAAATACTTTTCGACGGGTATATGCGCGATTTAATTGTGATTTAAGTGTAGGTACTTTAAAAATAACACTTTTAGTTTCTTACACGTATTTTGTCCTTTCAAAACTTTGATTTCATAACGCGATGATTCTTTTAGCGCGCTATCTAAAGCTCAACAAACAAAAGTTATTGTTTTAGTTTAGTACACAAATCAAAATATTTATTTCCAATCCACAAATATACAGTTATCTTCAGTTTACTTATCTTAACCTACATAGTAATAATAATAATGGATAAAGAGGAAATTAAAACAAATTAGATTGACTTACGTTGTATTGTCTTTTGTTAACATAGCTTTTACACATTAAGAAAACACTTTTTAAACGGATTGAAGCTATCCGTCCTAGCTACCTATCCTAGTGGTCACTGTGACCACGCACGCTGTAAAGCACGCGAAACGTCGGGAAAATTTAAAAGTATGTAAATAATTATAAGTTTTTAATAATAATACATAGCGTCAATCCGTTTAAAAAGTGTTTTCTTGACTTTCGTTGTCATTTATATGTTTAAACAACTGTTTCTCTCCGGCCTCTCTATCCTTTTCATGTTCACTTGTCAATCTAATCAGCAAGCACGCGATAGGCCTCCTGACACATGCCACGGCCTTTTTGGTTCTAAGGCAAAAGAGGCTTTCCTCCAGATCCTTCACACTAGAAGTCGGTGTTAGCGTACACAGAAAGTAAGTTCATTTCTGCACAGCTGGGAACGTCAGGTAACGTCGCTGACGTCGGTAACGTCGCTGACGTCGGTAACGTCACTAGCCCTGATAGTGCCATGGAGCCCTGACGCGCTGCTTTTGCTAGCTTTTAAAAATGCCAGCATTGCGATAGCGCTCGTTTTGACAGTAAATCTCCCGAAGAGAATGTTGTATTTTTTTTTTGAATATTTGTGTATTGTAACGGGATTTGTGAATATTTCCCTTAAGAAAAACAGTTTTTGAACGGATTAAAGCTATGTATTATTATTCAAAACTTATAATTATTTACAGAATTCTAAATTTAAATTTTTTTCCGACGTTTCGCGTGCTTTCAGCGTGCGTGGTCACGGTGACATAGCTTTAATCCGTTTAAAAAAGTGTTTTTCTTAATGTGTAAAAGCTATTTTAACAAAAGACAATAATATTTCTCTTGTTAGCATTTTTACCAATATATTGGTAAAACTTGTATGGCACTAAAACGGCTAGGCCTGAACAGCCCACCTGCTAAACCCAACTAAAATACACGAACCTATAATAGGAAAGATTCGAAGAAACATTTTTGGTACCCGCATGGGACTTTTTCCCACAAAATCCAATTTTTTCAGTTTCCAAGGCAGATGGACCGTTTTCCGTTTTCAACTACGATGGAACTAAAATTATCTAAGCGCGTAACTCGATCCGAGGGGTGGAAACGTATGCTTCGAGAATAGGACGGCTATATGCAATAGTGAAACAAATGTTCATTTAGCATTGTCTTTTGTTAACATAGCTTTTACACATTAAGAAAACACCTTTTAAACGGACCACCGTGACCACGCCCGCTGTAAAGCACGCGAAACGTCGGAAAAAAATTAAAATTATGTAAATAAATATAAGTTTTTAATAATAATACATAGCTTCAATCCGTTTAAAAAGTGTTTTCTTAATGTTCATTTACCTAACGATGTTATTACATTGTCTATGGGAAAAGCGGACCGTTGTCGTTGCAGTTTTTTGTATGTTATCAACACTATGACATGACCTTGACACTCAATAAGAAACAATTAAAAGTTTAAGAGGGCAAACGACGGAGGTGGTACGACTGTTGATGAAACTCAGATCAGCAGGTAATGATGTGAACGACTCCTCTGAACTCTCCATGGTAAATGCGGTAGAAGATATAGACACCAATTCTACCGCTCCGCGCATGTGTCATGATCATTAAGAGAATTTCTAGGTGACTATATCAATCCCCATTATTGCATAAGACCGTCCCAGCAAGGTGCAGATCCCGGGGCGTACAATCACTCACGCAATTGTTTAAACAAAGCGCACTAATAAAATATCGAGTTACAGCGAATAAATGAACATCGTTGACGCGGCCAATATGCTATTGTACGCGACTGTATGGGGGCTGCGCTTTTTGTTAATGCTTTACGGCTTCTGTGCTTGTCTGTACCCTACTGTTTCTTGTAATAATCATTATGCCATAAAAACATTATTGTGACAATAGCTTTTACTGTGCAAATTACGGAACCAGAGAGATGACACATTCCTAGAGGTTATGTGATGGTCTATGTGATAAATAAAACATTACAAATGACTTTTTATTGATGTTTCATCAATAATGTTATTTCGCATTGCTGGTACTGTTATATTATACTACACAGAATTGAAGCAAATATCGCTATGACGATCGTTTTGTAAACATTCCAAACAAACAATAATAATTTAACTAACAAAATCAATTTAAAAAGAAGTTAAATACATCAAAAATACCCATTTCAATAGGTTCCATTAGTGGCCTTCCACATTGTTGTTTATCTGATCGAGTCCGACCAAGCAGAAGCTGGCCGAAAATAGAAATTAAAAAAAAGAATAGTTTGCAAATAAACAGAGGGATAATCCGCTTATTCGTGCGTTTCAGACGGCGACGTTTGTCTTTCGGCGCCAAACGTCGACGCCATCTTGCAATTGCCATTTTAATTTCACCATAGATAAACAATATTTTTTATAATTAAAAGCGAATATTTATATCGTTCAATTCGTTCGTTTTGGAAGTGAGTCTTTTTAAATACAGCTGGTCTTTTTAAAAGCTGTTTAATAAATCTTAAGTACTAGTTTAATGTTCCCTTAACGTAGACAATCGTAGGTTGATTGTTATATTTTTGTTATTTCCGGTCTCACACGCAAAAGTCAATTGGTTTATAAGCTACTACAATATATACGAGAATGTATTATGTATATGTTTATTTGATAGGTTTTAAGCTTTTTTTTCAATATGAAAGTAGTTCGTGTTAACATTTAAACACTGGCATGATTGATATGTTTTTCTACAAGTGTAAATAACAACAGTCAATCATTTTTGCGTAAACGCATTTTTTTCCATCCTGTCAAATATTACAAGCAGGCCACACAGACCCTCGCACATGGTTAATTCACAATAAAACCACAGATTAAACTGCAAAATCGGATTTCGGCGGCCGAGCTTCTTGCATTACGTCAAGAGCCATCACAGAACAAATCAACCGGAAGAATAAAAAATTAAAAAGTTATCTTCCGTTGTACCTTGTATTTTTTATAACACAACCTCGCTTGTTGTTTCAACGGTCATATAGTCTTTCACACACATATTCCTATTTAAGAATCACACGCATTACATTGTAAATATATATAACCCCTATAGCCCCCATATATATATATATATATATATATTGGTCTTGGGCTTAGATTTTTGTGTCTTTATCGTGAGCACTTGTTTTTACTGAAGAGTTAGGTGACAAGACTTAAAAATTACGAAAATAATTGTAATATAAAGGAGAATAGTGAAAAGGAGAATAGAGAATAGAATCTAACGCTTGGTGCGTTTTATAATCTATAGATTTTAGAATCCCTTTGTAATCCAAAGGGATATCAGAAAGGAGCTTTTTAAAAGGATTTTACACTTACTTGAATTATCTTGATTCAATCTTTGAAGACTTGTTCAAAGACATCTTTTGTCATGTTTATGTATTTACTTATCTAAGTGACATAACGATATTTAAAAAAAAGAAATTCAGCACATCACACACAATGCTATATCTACAGTATATGTTATAAGCTCTTCTAAAATATATGACAATTATGATAAACATAAATGTTACCAAAAATAAATATACAATAAAATGACCACTAGGTATATGACATTACTATAATACAAAATACCATCCGTATCACCTCGACGTGCACCGTTCCACAACTGAGCGTTTTAAGAAGCAAGAACTATGTGGAACCAGCTGCCCACTAAAGTATTTCCGAATCAATTCTTGAAAGGCCGGCAACGCATTTGCGAGCCTTCTGGCAATGTGAGTGTCCACGCGCGGCGGTATCTCGTAACATCAGGAGAGCCTTCTGCCCGTTTGCATTACATAAAAAATTCCGGATTAGGTAACATCAAATAAGCTTACCAATATTTTTTTTTTATTTGTTCAGCCCACGATATAATTTTTATAAATATAATATTTAAGTCGCTGCAGTGACCCAAACAGTGAAACAAACGTTTGTAAGAAAAACCGACCAAGAGGCGTTAAGCAACTGTTTCATAAATAATTTCGAACCCCGGCTGAGCACGACAGTCAAGGAAACCAGCATGCTTCACAACGTCTACGGCATGTTGGCAAGTTAGAAGTTGGCCTATTAGAAAAAGAATGATTAACATATACATAAATCCCAGTTTTGAAAGAATGTGTCCACATTTTGATCTATCTATGTCTGGCACGAACGCACGACGGGTCAGGGTTTAGGTGGTGAACTAAAAATAACTGGTATAATAATAAGAGAATGTGTATAAGAGAAATATTAGAGCGTGGAACCGTCGCGGCAATTATAATTAATACAATTGTTATTACAGAGTGTTCAGAGCTGTTCGGATTAAAATCTGCAGCTAAGTTTCATACGTCAAGGCAGAATACCTTATTCCATGCGTATTAAGACGGTTCCACAATAGCGTTTTTAAGACAGTTGCTGCGCACCACCGCCATGTGGAACCAGCTGCTCACTGATTTCCCAACTAATTTGACTTGGCTTCCTTTAAGAAAAGAGCGTAGCAGTTCTTAAAATGCCAGCAATGCATAGGCGGCTCGCAAGTGGCTCTGTCAATGTAAGTGATGCTGCCGCCCATGGTCACTTGCAATGCCACAGGGCTCGCGAGTGCTTCACATCGATATGGAAGTCGTACTTAGGTCATAACACACTAGATCTAAAAATAACTGGTGTCAGGCACGGAAGATTAACTCGTTTTTATATGAAAAAAACATGCAAACTGTCAAAAACTAATAACAATGTAAGGTAGTGTAACTTTTAGTCATTTTAACTGTTCGCGGATGAATTACTTGCAACCTATCGCAGTGAAAGATGTCATTACTAATCGGGACATGTTAATAAAAAGTATTGAACACCCAACAATCTAAAGTATAAATATTAACGTCAATCAAATATAAATCTAGTTCTAAGCGCTGTTTATGATGTTTTGAAGATAAAATATTAAATGAGCTATATAATAATAATAAGCCGTTTATCCACATCGTATTGACATACATTTTACAAAAAAATAGATTTAAAAAAAATGTTTACTACTCTAAGATGTGGCCCTTGTGCGGAGAAGGCCTCATCGAACTTTTTCCAAATAAGTGTTGTTTGATTTGCTATTTTAAAAGAGTACCGGAAGCTTTTTACGCCGGCTTTCTCTTCTTCTCTATATCCTCTGTCTTCTTTGCCGATGAGTAGGGATGTTTACTTATTCAAATTTAATGACGTGGAATAAGTAATAATAATAAACATATTTTATTGGTCTGTCTCATTCTTCGGTTACTGATTTAGAGTCATTTGTATAACAGGCTACGTTCTCCGCCCATCTCCATATAAGTTGTAGGGCTTGTTATATGTATATATGTGTACATAAGTTAGCATTCCATGTTCACTTCGTGGAACATAAAGCTTTTACATTAATTCTGTTCGATAATTCCAAAGTTTCCAAAGGAGCTCATGATAAAAATATTGATATAACGGGAGCCAAGCGCTTAAAGACAAAGAAACGTTTTTTATTTATATTTGTCGGCCTTTTCTATACATTAATCTGTTTGCCTCTGTGTTTGGAGTGCGGGTTCGAGTCCCGGCTACGTAAATATTGTCACGGTCAGACGCGTGTTTGGTTTTGACAGTTCCGGTTCTTCGGTATCTGCGTTTTGTTGCGCTAAGATTTCACCATCTTCAGGTTTTAATATAAGCTCCACCAGGGCTTCTTATTGAGGTTGTAAGGAAAGGTTGGCAACACACCCGTATATATAAGAAGAAGAGAAGAGAAGAAGAAACGCCTCAGTTACTAACTGTCCTATAAAACGTATCGTCAGGTTTGTTGCTACATCTTACGAAAACGAAATGAAAATAAATCTTAATTAAGAAAGAAAGAACTCAATACCGCTACAACCTTATTAGGTCTGGGCCTCAAATTTCTGCATCTAATAGGCAAGGAGATGGTCCTTCTGGGCCTGACACACACCGTCGACTTTTTGGGTCTAAGGTTTTTTCCTCACGATGTTTTCCTTCACCGTTCGAGCGAATGTTTAAGACGCACAAAGTCCTTTGGTCCACTGCCCGAGATCGAAAGTATCTGATCTGACCTTAGGGATGAGAGTCACTAGGCCAATACTGCTATATATATATGTATATTCTATATTAAGAATATTAGAAAAAAATTCACAAATCAAATAAATTATAATGTAATAAACAAGTTTTTTAAAAGATGTCAAACATTTTAGGCCCACAAAATTTGGACCTCTTAAAAGCATGTTGTTTTGTTTGTCTGTTGGTATGTACATTGGTATTATTTCCAGCAGTTGTCATTCGTATAGTAATTTGTGATTTCTTAATTATCACTTTCATACAACCAATACTAAACAATAGCAGTCAGAAAACTCTTGAAGTATTTCCAAACCAATTCGACTTATGGTCCTTCCTACCATTTCAAAGGCCGGCAACACACTTGGGAGTCGTCTGGCATTGAGAGTGTCCATGTGCGGTTGCGTATCACTTAACATCAGATGATCCTACTGTTAAATAAAAAAATTACAAACAAAAATGAAATTACACCAATTTGCATTGTAGGGTGCAGTTGTACCTCTCAAAGCCATGTTGAGTAGGGTGTTGCGGTGAAGTTTTTCTCTTCTTCTTCAGGTTTCTTTTAATGCTAAAGGTTAACAACTTGAATTGCTGTGTATCTTGCGCTAGTCTAAACAATTCCTTGGCGAATGTGATGTTGGATTGCGTCTATAAAAATATAAAATATTATAAAATTTAAATTATTCGCGTCGGTGGCGATTAAGTAAAAGGCAAAATATTTGCACTCGCTGATTGGTTTCACCGTAAATATATTTTAACAGCGCTAATGAGAAATTAATGTGTGCCAGAAGGTTTGTCAATATATTGAGAATGTTTTTTTTTGTGGTTTTAACGTTTGAGCTCGTCACAGTTGGCAGATCTTTTATTTTAAGTATGGATCTACAAAAATAAAGCAAATGAAGTTTCTTGATGCTGGTGTCACAAAAACCAACTTCACTCTGTCGAGCAGTTGGGGACTAGTGGTATTGGGGCCCCGGATCTCAAGTAATGATCGAGTGGCGATGCGGACGAGACGACGCTGTTATCGTGTCAAGATTGGGGCGATTGGTGGTGGTGGACCAGCGGTGGTATCAGCGATGACTCTTATTCTTGAGGTTCGATCTCCGGATGTGCTTCAATGGACTTCCTGATAGGGTGGACTAGCGGCGATTAAATAATGCTTGAAAATATTGTGTTTACTACACCGCACATCAAGAATAAAAAAAACATATTCAAGTATAAGTGGCAGCATCACGATCTTCCAACACTTTCTGTGTTGGGTACACACTCATTCGTACGATGAAGGAGAACATCGTGAGGAAACCGGGGAGACAAAAAATTCAACGGCATGTGAGCTCAGAACAAATGATCACGCAATTGTTGCAGAAATCCAATAAGGACGCGGCAAGATCGGGACGATCAAAGGGCAGTCATCGCAACCCATGGACATGCATTTTAGTGTGTGCGTTGCCGGATTTTGAGGGAGGCACTTTTCTAAACAACCACATTCAGTATGGACACCCACAATAAGAATTACGCAAAGAAAAACAATTTTGCAGACTTGTGTTTATTTATTTAATCAGAAAAAATACACGCCCTCTCTAATGTACTAAAACAGTTTATATAGTGTCGAAGACGGACTTCTTGGAGAACACTTGGGTTGTTCACACCGCACAGGGGTTTTAGTAGAGCCAGCCAGTCCAGACTTGTTTACCATTTATTGTCCCCAAGACAAATAATGTCTAAAAAAGTAATTACAAAAGATGTTCCAACAACGCTACGATGTTTTTTTCGTCAAATAATAATCAATGTACAAAGGCTAAATGTTGCCCGATATATGTAAATTACTATTTATATAAAAATTGATGCGGATGATCCCATAATGATGTAATTTAAACAAGATGTCCATTAATGATGGACACGTGCCTTCGCACACGGCTCCCTTTGTTATCAAACAAAGCCGCTATCCATTATAACCAACTTTTGTACGACTTTTGGAGGAAGATAATACTGAAAGAGAGTGACAACTTTTGAAACGCCGGCAACGCATTTGTAAGCCGGCAGTTGTTATAGGCGGTTTTGTTTTATAAAGAAACAATAAAATCAATAGCTAAACAGTTATTTGTTCCCAGCCTTTCACAATAAATATATTTAATTCGATAATATTTGAAGTTAGTTGACTAGTTACACCGTTTTAGAGGTTTTCGAATATTATAAATACAATGGAGAAATCTTATTGAGAGAGAATTACAAAAATATAAGAAGCCAAACGGACAAAACGAAAGGTCACACGTTGTCGTGGAACTCAAGGGTTAAAGTTTAACAATTAAAGTAATTGCACAACTCATTCCTCTCGGTTATAAAAAAAACACAAAGAACTTTTACATCGAAAGGTTAAAGTTCAATTTGTATTATTTGATTTTTTATAATTTGCAGAAAAATTGCAAACGTCTCGTACTATCAAATTTGATTCAATTCTGTATACGATGTAGATTAATTCAATTTTTTATTAGTCCATTTATTTTAACAATAACTCTAGTTTGCAGACATTACAGTTCCTTAACTAATTAATGTGTGTTAATCATTATTTACTTCATTTTGTTACACGTAAGATTTTCCCAAACAAAGTCATCCAAGCCCATGGACACGCATTTTTTGTGCATTTCTAGCCTTTGAAATGCACCAATGCCTAGGTAGCTTTTTTAAATAATTGGTCATATAACTCCCTAACGTAATCGGGAGTCTATTCCACAGTTCGCTAGTTGAAATGTCTTGTGAAGCGTTCCAGACTTCCAGATGATGCTGATGAAAGTTTGAGTTACAACGGCTCGTACGGTAGAGAGAGAGTGAATCAAACCGATCAGTAATGCAGACACAAGTACCAGGAATACAGAATGGTGCAGGATCAGTCGCACAATTGAGTTTAGTGTTTTTTTATAAGAACAAATGTCAGTCAAAATGAATAGTTTTTTACTTATAAGCATTGTCGTTACATATCGATGTGTGTCATTTTAACTTTCATTTAGTTATTACTTGTTGTAGCCGTAATTTATAATAAACGTGTCCAGTACTAAGCCAGACTGAAACTCTTAATCCTAAAATAAAGTGGAGTCTATTTCACTCCAACCACAACCGCAGACCTCGGTCACACGGTTGCTTGTGAATAATACTTGGTTTAATTAGATTAATAATATTCACATTATTCTATAACTTCAAGATATATATCTATGACTGGAGAGTTTTTCAAACTATTTTAATTTTTCGCTGGCACTAGGATCGCAGAAATCACAATCTCATCTTCAGCGTTGTCAAATATGTCAAACTTTCTGCAAAACTTCTTTGACAGCTATCAAAAGTAAATATGTATGGAACAGTTATTAGTTCCCAGCCTTCCACAATAAATATAATATTGTAGTCTGATTTTTGAAGTCAGTGGACTAGTTACACGGTTTTATAAGTTTTCGAATATTATAAATACATCCACAAAGCAAACTAAATAAATGATATTGAGAAAGAATTATAAATATAAAAGACGCCAAAATGGACGACTTAAAATCGAAATAATATTTGCTTCACAAGTTTATTGGCTATATAACTTGGCAAGGCAACGCAAGTCCTGATGACCTGAAGATTGTCAGATAACCAGCCTTCCAACGGGTATATAAAGAAGCCGAAGAAAAGTTCTACAAAAAACAGATCTTAAAACACATAAATAAAACCTTTTTTTTAATTCTATAAAAGGCAAAATAAATCTACTTTCTCCTGATACCAAAAGTCTCAATTACCAGGATATCATAAGTGATGAGCACGCCACATTTAATAAGCGAGGGAAGGGATAATGTTGTTAGGCGACGCGTGGCGGCCGGTGGCCAGTAATTGGTACTAAAAATTTAGATTTTCATTTATTTATTCATACTTCGTTTTATTAAAAGAAAAACGTGTAACATAAAAATAATAAGGAACGCAAAGGGCGGCAATATCGATCTCTTACAGGCCACCGTAATAATAATAATAATTAAGCCTTATTTATTCCTTGAAAAATTTACGAAATATACACACGCATATATATATTTCTTTCAAGGATCTCTTATTAATTGTAGGCCTCTTCCAATTGGCTCCATCTCTCTTCTTAAGCTCGTCAGCCCGTGGTTGTGCACCAAATCAACAAAAACAAAATAACAATTAACTCTAAAATATTATAGAACCAAACTTAATCTAAAATAATACAAAAAATAAATTAAAAGATTCTAGATATATTCTGAAGTATTTCCCAATCAATTTAACTTAGGGTCCTTCAAGAAAAGAGAGTACTGAAGCCTTGGCTTCAGAATTGGTCCAGAAATGTGTCCATGGGCGGCGGCATCACAACAAAAATAACAAGAAATATTTTTAACTATTTAGACCTAAACGTGAATTTTGTTTGACCCGGTCCGGACTCGGACCGGGCCGAGTTCGAATATAAAAAAAAATTAACTTGTATTTACGGCCTTACATTACTGTAGAAAAATAACAATAAAACACTGTATGAAATGTACTCCATACCTTATTTTAGATAGATAGATTAACTAAGGTTTTTCCTCCATTTTGATTTTGTTCCCGTTGTAGTAGAGACTCTGGGGTTCCAGTGACAAGGCGCTAATTAAAGATTTAGGTTGGCGCCTGGTAGATGGTACCGGTGATCCCAGAGCTGGTGCTTCGTGAGCGAGGAAATGCTGCCAGCGTTAAAGCTACACTGCCACAGGGACCAAACTTTTTAAATTTGTTTTGATTTTGTATTTATCACTTTTTAACTATTATTACTTATGAAGGTTAAGATATATATTGTAAATACTATATATTTGTGGGTTGGAAATAAATCAAATTAATTCTAGATTAATAGCGTAAATATCGCTAATAAGTTGTACGTATATCAATACTGAATCTTAAAAATATTTAACGAAATGCTTAGACAGTGAAAATTGGTGGATTTACCCAAATAACTGGCCCTACAACCTTTTATGGTCTGGGCCGCAGGTTTATGTATCCATTTCCTGATAATTTGTCAATATAATAGGCAAGTAGGTGATCAGACTCCTGTGCCTCAGACGCTGTCGACTTTTTGAGTCTAGGGCAACTTTTCCTTCACCGTTAGCGAATGTTAAATGCGCACATAGTAAGTCCATTGGTACAGAGCTGGGCATCGAACTTAAGACGTCAGGGATGAGACGCTGAAGCCACTGGGCCAACACCTATCACCTAGGGTAAAAATATTTTACGATCTATATTCAAATAAAATATCATAAGATTCAGTGTGTATATATATAGATTTCAAGAGCGTAGGAAGCCAAACAGTTTCGACTGTCAACCCTCGCGAGGTCATTCACCTTTTATTTACCAACACTCTACAGCGAGTGTACACTGTCATCGCTCACTGGGGTCGAATCGATCACGAAAATGTTGCCAGAAGGATGCACCAATATACTGTCAATTTAATTTTTTTTATTTTTAAAACAAGGTTTTGTTAAATACAATAATTACAAATATTTAAAATCATACAATATCGTAAATATTGTCAGAATTGTCCACATGGAAACACTCAAGAAAGGTGTAGAATGTTGAGGTAAAAACATTATATTATTTAAAGTATTATAACCCTAGGTGATAAGGGGCTGCTTGTGTTGGCCTAGTGGCTTCAGCGTCTCATCCCTGACGTCTTAGGTTCGATGCCCAGCTCTGTACCAATGGACTTACTGTGCGCATTTAACATTAATATTAAATTTAACACATACGATTTTAATTTGGTATAATAACAGTTAATACAAAATGTACGTTAATTATGCGTGTGACCTCGTAGTAGAAATTTGGGATTTGGTTGGAAGCACTCCCAGCCTCGGACGATTAGTTGGCATGTCAATCTCACAGAGTTGTTCTAGAAATACATATCTCTAATTTTACTAAAAAGCACGTCAACCACAAGTTGCACCAAAATTGCCATATTGTATTTCGTTAATGGACAATCGAATTAACGAATCGAACCCTAATACAGGCCATTTCACTGTTTGCACTGTTAAAAGGGGCAAAAATAAACAAATACCCTCCGTTTGAGGGTAGGCTCAAACCTCCGTTTACCAGCTGTTTACTCGTTCCTGTAGTATTACGTCCTTATATGATAGGTAAGTGGCGAACTCATAAAGCCAATAAATGACAATTCAATACGATCAGAGCACATTATATAAGTCATCGTGACTGGCAGAGTGGAAGGCTCCAGACCTCAAAGCCCAAAAAACCCCAAAGCCTCAGATCCCCTGCTCGCTGGAGCAATCACTTAAAGACCCTAGACCTAGGCGTCAGTTTCAGACGTCAAAATAGTTGGGCTCGGTCATGTTATGACATATAAACTTTATTAAGCAGGATATCTGCTTTTAAAAGTCGAAATAGATTTGATAATTTTACAGTAGTTTATTTAATAAGCTCAGAAGATAATGTCATTCTAAAACAAATGTAAAATCAAATATTAAGTAACAAATACTTGTAAGAAAATCTAATAAGTTCGAATAGTATATAGAATTTGACATTATTGTATTTTATTTAGATAGGCATTAGAATAAATTATCCGTGGTTCAAATTATGTTAAGTTGAGCTTATAATTTAGCTGCAGTGATGGCCTAATAGTTCGGCCATGCCTCTCTGCCCTGAGGTCGTGCGTTCAAAGAGCTATGCACTAAATACAAATGGAATTTTCTAACAGCGCATTTAACACTCGTTACATTTAACGTCGTTATGTTACAGAAATGAATAACATTATAACGAACACAATACTTACGAAAAATAATAATAAAAAAAATATGAATTCGATTCCTTTTTGTAATCAATGGCTTTAAAAAAAAGTGTTTCTATTAAGAATCTTAGAAAAATACCTGAACTTTAACCTTTTGAGGTCTTTTTATTACGGATAAGAAAGAATTTGACAATCACTTTAATTGTTACATAACCCTTGAGTTCCAGAGAACTGTGACGTGTGACCTTTCATAAGTTTTAAAAGATAATAGGTTTTTTTTTATAATCTTTTTTCGGAAGGTAAACAAAAAACGTAAAAATACAATAAATTAACAATGTTTTAACGTTAACTGCCTTGTTACATATTCTGTAACACAACAAGATTGAGTTATATCGGCCATTTTGTATGTATTGAGAAATACATAGGCTATGTACATGCGACGTGGTTGACCGCATCAATCCATCCCACGCGTATCACTGGTGGTCAGCGGCTTTTTTTATCCTTTGGCTCGAGGAAGAAAAATTATGATTTCTATTTATAGGAGTTGCATTACTCCTAGACGGGGCAACTTTCCAGGAAAATGTATAGCTGAGTGTGGCATTTACGGCTATACTATGCAATACTCGGCAATATTGGCTGGGATATATTGCCAAATATTTTTTGTATGTCCAGCGGTACGGCCGGAAGTTTGCAATCGTAATACTGCAATATTTATTGACAGTATTATTGCTGTCTCGCTTTACGGCCTAAGTGCATCCCTTTTTTATGCTACGTGAAGTTTGTCACGATTCGTTCGAATTCTATGTTCCTTGTTTATTTGATTATTTTGGTTATAAGTACTGGCCAAGATATGTATGTAAATCGCGTTAAGACAAAATAATGAGCCATATTGCCGAGATATAATTTTTTCAGCCATGTGCTGAATTAAATTTAAATTATGAGATATTTGTATTTTCGGCAATGATTTAGCCATGTTATTTTTATTAAAAGTCGCTCGTTAAGAGGCCCTTAAGTTTTTGTTTCTTATTTCTAGTATGCTTGACATACAACTTGACACAAACATGACATACTACATGTCACAGTGCAGGTCTCAACCAAATTACATGAGAATATGTAAGACAACCCTGGTTTTGTTCCGATGAATACAAATCGCGTGATTACATCCACACTCTCTCTTATTCAAAATTAATCATTGTTTATACCTAATAATAATAATACCTCCGTGCTTTCTCATCTACACGACACTGGCGAAGTACCTTGTGCTCAGTTGGCATAAATAAAAGCCATAAACAACAGTTGAATTGAATGATAATATGTCCCGCGCAGAAACGAGATGCATTGGTGGACCATAAGGATTTTTGCCCTAGTAGAAAATATGTTTTTATTTGATGCTGTATGTATTTACGAAATATTTCAGAAGTTACCAGTCACCAGGAGTGCATCTCCAAACGGAAAGTCGTTGACAGCTGATTGACATCTCACTCGCTCGACAACGCGCATGTTTATTCCATTTCAGTTTACCATTTTATTTGAGCATGTCTTTCGCGTCATGTCGCCCTGGTACTTTGAGTTAAGGTTGGACTTCGCCTAACCTGGTGGTAGTTAAGCGTTAAATTTAACTAACAAGACAGAACCAAAAGTAAATAGCGTAGAAATATGCCAGCTGTGTCCGGTGGCTTTTTAATTAATGGATTTAAATTCAATGTGGACTTGCAGGTGTTAACAAATAGATTTCAGAATTATGTCAAGCTGGATAAAATGTATAAAAATAAAGAAGTGAAGTCATAAACTACCAGGCAATAATGACTCTTATTTTCTCGTTGTATATAGAAAAGAACTTAACGAACTGGATGTTAACATTATGTTTTAGAATCAATCCAACTAAAGTATTATTATTATTATGTAGCTAAGACATAAATTGTGCAATAATTGTTCTGTACCAATTGTTTGTATTGTCACAGGCCTAGTGAGAAGATTGAACAGGACGAAACCACATGAACTAGTGAATTAGTGTTAGTGTACTTTAATATTAAGTGCTAAACAGTGAATGAAAAAAAATTGATCACAAGAACAGAGTGTCTTTAAAGACTATAAGTAGTGTTATTGGACACTTACTTATGATACCAATCCTTTTTAGTAAATAAGGTTAGACTTAAATTACTTATTAGTCTTAAATAAGGCTAGATCGTAATGTTCTATGATGTCGTAGTAAAGACATATATATGTATATAAAAAAAATGTTTGTATTGACACAGGGTATAACAAACAGTGTGAGGGCTAGTTACTGTACTGAATTTTTATCTAAATATTTTATTTTTATTATGTAAAATTAAGTTCTTTCTTCTTTCAAATCAATGTTAGTCTTAAGATATGAAAACACGTCATTACCTATGTTTATTTTTCAGTGCAGTTAGGACCTTCTTTCGATTCACAACATTCGTGTAAAGGTCTCGTAAATAACAACTAATCCATATAAAATTTATAGCGGCTTTGTGCTAAACAAGGAACTTAAAAAATGACCCAATAAGTCAAAGGTCATACAATCGTTCTTTGTAAAATTCCCAAGGGTCATAGATGCCAAACAAGCGATTGCTAATTTTTGACATTTCGTTGAAAAAAATCGTTCACGATTTGACCCTTTCTACAAACCATTGTCCACATTTCCCAAAAGAGGTTACAAAAAAGAGTTTTTATTTTTATCGGTAACTTAAAACCGCAGCACATGCATCAATAGGTTTGTAAGAAAAATATTTTTTTTTTACAATATTCCCTAATTTCGTGCAAAAATATCAAATTTCCGTTTCTATGCGTTTCCGAACGAGAAAAAGCTGTCTGTTTTTATTTATAGCATGTGTTTTTGATAAAGGTTATGCAACCTATGTTACCAGTTACTTTAACTGAAGTGGTATGTTAAACAGTTGTTAATTTATATAACTGACGCACAGACTAGAACTAAAATTGACGTTTATGTATTCTTAATCAGTATTCCTACAGCTAGTTATTGTACAAATCTAATCAATTTACAAATACACAAAAGCCAAAAACGGAATACACATTCAAACATAAACATAATAAGTTAACAATTATTCTTACCTACTTATAAAAAAATATATGATATAATAAATAATATATTTTTAAGTAATATTTTAATTTATATTTTTCTTTATGGGTTAGTAAAATTAATCATATTAGTTTTACTAACCCATAAAGTATATAAACCGGCTTGCCTTAAACCCAACAAGTCGACGGCGTGCGTCAGGCACAGAAGGCTGATCACCAACTTGCCTATACGATTAACCAATGATCATGAAACAGATACAGTAATCTGAGGCCCAGACCTAAAGAGCTTGTTGCGCCATTTTTTAAATGTATATATGTATAAATATTACATTATATAATTTCCACTTAAAATTTGTTTAGTCCAAAGCGTTCCAGACTGGAGAAGATGAAGCATTTTAAAAATAATTAAGTTATTTTAAAACAAACTAGTACGAGTAAACTCTAATGAGATACGCGGAAATTTAAAATAGTAACGTTGAAGCGAGGTGTCGAATGGCAAAAATATTTGTCTTGTCAAAGGGTGGCTTTTTAATGTTTATTTATTTTTACTTTGCTTTAGTAAGTGATAGAGTAGCATCTTCGTTAATTGCTTAATAATAAGGATTAATGATTTAAATTAATTTAACTTAAAATTTCATATAAATACTTTAATCTATTATTAATTTATTATAATCGTTGTAAGTACAGAACATAGAAAAGAAAATATGCTTCTGCTTTGTACCTTAAATGTTTAACACTTGTTAGCGTTATGCAAAAACTATATTAACGTAAAGTGTGTGTTAGACAAGGTCGATCACATCCTTGTTATATTAATTTATTATAATCGTTGTAAGTACAGAACATAGAAAAGAAAATATGCTTCTGCTTTGTACCTTAAATGTTTAACACTTGTTAGCGTTATGCAAAAACTATATTAACGTAAAGTGTGTGTTAGACAAGGTCGATCACATCCTTGTTATATTAATTTATTATAATCGTTGTAAGTACAGAACATAGAAAAGAAAATATGCTTCTGCTTTGTACCTTAAATGTTTAACACTTGTTAGCGTTATGCAAAAACTATATTAACGTAAAGTGTGTGTTAGACAAGGTCGATCACATCCTTGTTATATTAATTTATTATAATCGTTGTAAGTACAGAACATAGAAAAGAAAATATGCTTCTGCTTTGTAGCTTAAATGTTTAACACTTGTTAGCGTTATGCAAAAACTATATTAACGTAAAGTGTGTGTTAGACAAGGTCGATCACATCCTTGTTATATTAATTTATTATAATCGTTGTAAGTACAGAACATAGAAAAGAAAATATGCTTCTGCTTTGTAGCTTAAATGTTTAACACTTGTTAGCTTTATGCAAAAACTATATTAACGTAAAGTGTGTGTTAGACAAGGTCGATCACATCCTTGTTATATTAATTTATTATAATCGTTGTAAGTACAGAACATAGAAAAGAAAATATGCTTCTGCTTTGTAGCTTAAATGTTTAACATTTGTTAGCTTTATGCAAAAACTATATTAACGTAAAGTGTGTGTTAGACAAGGTCGATCACATCCTTGTTATATTAATTTATTATAATCGTTGTAAGTACAGAACATAGAAAAGAAAATATGCTTCTGCTTTGTAGCTTAAATGTTTAACACTTGTTAGCGTTATGCAAAAACTATATTAACGTAAAGTGTGTGTTAGACAAGGTCGATCACATCCTTGTTATATTAATTTATTATAATCGTTGTAAGTACAGAACATAGAAAAGAAAATATGCTTCTGCTTTGTACCTTAAATGTTTAACACTTGTTAGCGTTATGCAAAAACTATATTAACGTAAAGTGTGTGTTAGACAAGGTCGATCACATCCTTGTTATATTAATTTATTATAATCGTTGTAAGTACAGAACATAGAAAAGAAAATATGCTTCTGCTTTGTACCTTAAATGTTTAACACTTGTTAGCGTTATGCAAAAACTATATTAACGTAAAGTGTGTGTTAGACAAGGTCGATCACATCCTTGTTATATTAATTTATTATAATCGTTGTAAGTACAGAACATAGAAAAGAAAATATGCTTCTGCTTTGTAGCTTAAATGTTTAACACTTGTTAGCGTTATGCAAAAACTATATTAACGTAAAGTGTGTGTTAGACAAGGTCGATCACATCCTTGTTATATTAATTTATTATAATCGTTGTAAGTACAGAACATAGAAAAGAAAATATGCTTCTGCTTTGTACCTTAAATGTTTAACACTTGTTAGCGTTATGCAAAAACTATATTAACGTAAAGTGTGTGTTAGACAAGGTCGATCACATCCTTGTTATATTAATTTATTATAATCGTTGTAAGTACAGAACATAGAAAAGAAAATATGCTTCTGCTTTGTACCTTAAATGTTTAACACTTGTTAGCGTTATGCAAAAACTATATTAACGTAAAGTGTGTGTTAGACAAGGTCGATCACATCCTTGTTATATTAATTTATTATAATCGTTGTAAGTACAGAACATAGAAAAGAAAATATGCTTCTGCTTTGTAGCTTAAATGTTTAACACTTGTTAGCGTTATGCAAAAACTATATTAACGTAAAGTGTGTGTTAGACAAGGTCGATCACATCCTTGTTATATTAATTTATTATAATCGTTGTAAGTACAGAACATAGAAAAGAAAATATGCTTCTGCTTTGTACCTTAAATGTTTAACACTTGTTAGCGTTATGCAAAAACTATATTAACGTAAAGTGTGTGTTAGACAAGGTCGATCACATCCTTGTTACACGATGAATGGAGCGGATTCGCTTTTCGCAATTCAAACATTAGCATTACCACTTTCCAAACATATCTCGAAATTCCAAAAAATAAGCGGCTTAAAGCCATAAAACCCGCACAATTTATCTCAATAGAGAATTTTTAAACGAATAAGAGTGAAGCCATCAAGTAATTCAATACATCCGAAACCGGATAGCAGACAGTGTGGCGCGGTTTTTCTTTTTTTTTTCAAACTTTTATCTTCGAACGGCTTTTTTGTTTTTTTTGTATCGTGTGTGATCTGAAGGTTGATGAACGAATTGTTTTTGGTAGTTTGTATCGATAGTTAATGATTGGGTCACTGATAATGTTTTGTTGATGCTCGTCAATTCGATTTACACTACAGTTATTAGATCCTGGTACACAATAACAGTTTAACTAATTTTTTTTTAAGATTCCAAAGTAGTTTTTCAGTATCGCTGATGTGCCATTGCCAATTTTTGTAGGGCTTGCTGTTCAAGCACCAAAAGCTAGCCAAGATTAGGCGATATATCTGAAAAACATATGGCATATTGGCACAGCACATGTGGATTTCAAAATCTATAACAAAATTATTTGATAAATCTGGTGAAGATGGGTAGAAGATGTATGTATGGCTGTGGAATGTTTGTAAATACGGGTTAACAACGAAAGAGAGACGTCTAACCTAGACGTAGATTGCATTGGTCGAGTTCAATAGTTTGTTAGTTTTAATTGTAAGAAATATATGTAATTTATTAGCGAGTTGCTTACATAAATTTGCTCATGTAACTTCATAACAAACAATTTATTTCTCTTTCAATTGCTAAGTCAGCGGCGGAGACAAGGCGCCAGCTTATTATAACTTCCTGGTAATCTGACATTTCACCTTTGCCTTTGTGAGATTGTTTTTATAAGCAACTACTTATATTGTCCATATATTATATACATATTTTGATGAATGTTCTTGGACCTCTTATAATTGTTGGAGTTTATTGGAGTTTACTCCTTAAGAAACGATTTGAGTTATAAGGCCCGGTACGGAAATTTTATGAGGAGTAAAATCAAGTGTAACACGAAAAGTTGAGGCGTTACGTAGAAAGAGACAAACATATATATCTGTAGGATTGAAACTCATTCTCTCTCTAAAATTGGATTTATATTGTTGTGTAACATACTTTATGTAATACGCTTTATTGAATAATAAATAATCCGAATAATTACAGATATATGTTTGTTTCTCTTATCATTTAAGCAGATGCGTACATTTACCCTTTTTTTCTATTCGATATATATCATAATTATCGTTCGTAAGGAGTAAACTCCAATCGTGCGTCGTAGCTGACACACACACACATTTTTTTTTTCAATTGTTTTTGAAGTGAACCTTTTTTATCGGCGGTGGAAAAAAAATTACCGTCACATTTTTCGTTACGCGTTACACGTTTTCTTCTTCAACGGTTGATTCGAAGCCATTAATAACAAAAATATATAATAACGGAAACAATGAATAATATAGAATTATAACGGTAATAATTATATTACAATTAATGAAATTCTGTAATAATCTTAGTAATAATAAGGTAAAATGAAATAATTGTATTATTTGTATTCATGTCTATGATAATAAAAGGCTTTTGTTAAACTATATCTAATTTAACTTTATTTAACCAATTTCTGTAAAGTTGCATATAGTAGATCATTTTTCGAAAAATAAGGTCATTAAGAAGCTTCGTGTGTACACTAGTGCATACACACATTTTTTTCAAATTTATCTACTATTACAAAAAAAGTTTACTATCTCTAGTTAACTTTTTGTTTGATAATATTGCGAATAATATACGAAATCTGTAAAATATCTCTAACATTTTTATGCAGTCCTGGTGGCACGGATAACAGTTTCCCGGATAACTCAACTTCTCTATGTCGTCCTCTACATAGAGAAGTTGTCCCCGGGAAAAAAAGAAGAATTGGAATAGATAAAGATACCTTATCACACGTTTAGGCAACATATGGAAGAGGAGGAGAATTGGTATCAAAACCGAAATCAGTATGTACCGAGCCCTTATATATTGTAGCTTACTCACCACTAAACGCACTAATGCATCATTAACCAGCTCGGTATTAAAGGTCTGATTTAAGGTTGTATTAAAGGACGGGGATTGGGAATACTATTTTCCACTTTCCAGTACTTTACACCACATAATGGTTTAAGGTATAAAGAGTCACTGGGGTTGGTCACGAAACGTTTCACTATTGGATACAACAACGTTACGGCGTGTTTCATAGGGAGGGGGGGGGGGGTCAAGAATCTCCAAAAACAGCGTGACGTAATACTTGAATGCTCCCATACACATACTTACAGGTACTGATACTCAGAGAGAATTCAGCGTTATTATTTAATAAAATATTTATCATATCCTTTGGCATACGAAAAGTTTTTAATTTTTAAAGGTGCATCAATGCGTGGGAGATGATTATAATGAACTGCTCTTATTATTATGACATCATTGTGCAGTTTTTGTAAAATCAATCTATATGTACCAGTTCCTTATCAAGTAAAAAATGTATTCTTGATTTATTTTGTGTATTGTCTATTATTAAAATAATAATTGCAAACATGATTTACAAACAAAACAGCAACTTATTAAGCTCACGTAAGCGTAATTTAACACTCGTAACGATTTCCTAGAAAGCAAACAACTTACAAATGTTTCCTTTTATATCGCCGATTGTTTCGCATAATCGACTCGTTTTGTGTAAATATTGTAACCTTGACAATGGTGACGCAAGTGCACAGTAGACAAATCTATCACATAAAACAAAACAATGCATTTAGAGAAATTCTTTGCAATATTTTTGAACAATTTCACCAAACACTATTCTTGTTTAATAAATTACATTGCAAAAATATATATCAGTGGCGCTACAACCTATTTAGGTCTGGGCCTGAGTTTTCTGTATCTGATTCATGATAATTTGTCAATCTAATAGGCAAGCCTAACACACACCGACTTGTTAGTTCTATGGCATACCGGTTTGCTCACGATGTTTTCCTTCACCGTTCGAGCGAATGTTAAATGCGCACATAGAAAGAAAGTCGAAATGGGACAAATGGGGATCGAAGCTACGTCCTCAGGGATGAGAGTCGCACGCTGAAGCCACTAGGCTAACACTGCTAAAAAAATGATAAGAATCAAATTTAAATTCATTAAATGATTTATTCATTTAGGAAACACAATTTACACTTATGAACAATAAAGAAAATCATATTAAATGCTTCCAATTTTACATTTACTACAGTTCTCAAATCAAGAGCGTAGAACTGAAGAGAAGAACTGGCAATAAACTCTCCGCCACTCTTTTAAATTGGCAAGTTTTTTGTTTATTAAAATATTTGTAAGGAGCTGTAACGATTGCATAATTTTCCACACGACATCTTGGCAATTAACTATAACTATAAACGAAAAAAAAAGGAAAAAATTGTCCTCTCTCAGCAGTAGGCAGGGTGAAATAGGAACATCCACTTACAGTCTCGTGGGAACAACACGCAAATACATAGTCGAAATAACTAACATAGATTACGAACTTTTTAAACCAACTATGGCATGGACAACCATTAAAAATGCTGCCCTGCTGGCCTCAGGTTGAAATCAGGTTCGCAATTACGACTTTTGCCGAGCACCACCACTATGTGGAACTAGCTGCCTATTTCCGAACCAAGCCGACTTAGAGTCCTTCAAGTAAGGAGCGTACCAATTTTAAAAGGCCGACAGTGCACTCGCGAGCCTTTTGGCATTGAGAGGTGTCATGGGTATCACTACAGGTGAGCCTCCTGCCCATTTCCCGTTTTCTACAAAAAAATATCTTATATTTTAATGAAACTATGCAAAAGGCAAGATGAAAAGTACTAAACTGCTGCCCAAGCTACAGCAAACGAAGAGGGAGATACTTTAGAAGGTGAATAGACCAAATTAAAGAAACAGAAGGTACATGGCGGAGAGGAATGGAGGAATTTGGAGTAAACCTTTGCTGAAAAAGGCACACAGATGCCTAAAGAAGACTGAAATAGAAACGTGTTTAAATAAAAAAGTATCTGAAATAAAAGCCTATTATTATTATTAATAAAATGATAAAACATAACCAAATGAAGGCACTCACGCCGGTATCGGAAATGGTCACACTTTTATGGATTCAACAGTTTCCAAGCTGTTGATTTTGTTACAATGTTAATCATTAAAATAAACTTTTTATTTTATAGACATTTGAAAGTTTATACTGGAAGCTCAGTTTTAATAGGGCAAGAAATGGTGGTAAGTGAACTGTGTGGAGTATAAAAGGACTTATACGAAAGGAAATGCTCATTTGGCTTGACCATGAATGAATTCAAGGGTTGGGTAGGTCTAGTCATACCTGGACTAAATCCATGGCATTCTAGAGAAGGGAAAAGTTAGCCGAAGAGCAGAAAAAGCCGCAGCCGGAAAGTCAGGAAAAAAGACATATTTATTTATCATACAATTTCGTAGCGCAATTTTCCTTTACAACATTCTTAGGAAAATTAAATAAAAAATTACTTAGATCTGGAAGGTAAGTAGTTTATATTTCTTTTTAATTATATTTTTATCGCAATACAGAGAAATACTGCCAGTGTAAAAAATTCGCTGCAAGGGACAAAACTTTTTCAATTTGTTTTAATTTAATTTTTATAAATTTTTAATCATTATTATTAGGTTAAAAAAATTGTAAATACTGTATATTTGATTGTTGGAAATAAATTATTTTGCTATTATTCATATTTTCTTTGCTTTTTATATTAGATATATCAATTCAAGTAATGTGCCATTAAGCCAATACAAAACGTCTTGATAACATCACCCTTAAGTGTGACCACCCATGGGGGAGATAGCATCGAACAAATTGGTTCAAATTTTGAATTAATCTAACTTATTAAATCAGGCGAAAATACTAAACGAAAGCCTGTCTTCAATATAGGTTTAATAGATTCATTAATTATTAGACTAGTTAAGTGTCAACATTTTTTATTTATTGCGAAATTTTTCATTGTGATTAGATAAACCAAAGTATATTTTATTATGCCATTCTTAAGATTGTGTTGCCTTCGAAACAGCTTCAATGATGAGTCCGCGAAACTAATCATTAAAAATAAATCAATCTTATTGCATTCCTTTTATGCATCGTAATGGACGCTGAAGCAGATTACCGAATACAAAATTCCACCCGTATCATTTAGTCCTTCCATCGTTCCATACCTGTGCGTTTTAATGAGCTTTTTGCACACCACAACTATGTGGAACTACCTGCCTACTTCAGAACGAATTCGACTTAGGATCCTTTAAGAAAAGAACGTACTAATTCTTAAAAGGCCGTGCATTCGCGAGACTCCTGGCATTGAGAGTTTTCATGGGTGGCACCCAAGGTAGAGCAAACGAAAAAGAGGTAGAGAACATAGAAGATGTATAGATCAAATTAAGGAAACACTAGGAGGTACATGGTAGAGAGTAGCATAGTGCAGAGAGGAATTCCGGGATTTGGAGGAGGCTGTTACCAAAAGATACCTAAAAAATATAGGAATAAAACGTGTTTAAATGTAAACGTATCTGAATTAAGATGCTGTTATTATTGAAGTCAAACTTCTTCATCGGCGTTATAAAAAAAATTGCCGTCACATTTTTCGGTTACGCGTCACATTTTTCCGTTACTCACCACCTTTTTCTTATACTTTACTATAACAATGATAGTAATAATTCTATTACAATTAATGAAATTCTGTAATAATCTTAGTATTAATAAGGTAAAATTAAATAATTGTATTATTTGTATTCATGTCTATGATAATAAAAGCGTTTTGTTTTATGTAATTTAACATTATTTAACCAATTTCTGTGAAGTTGCATATAGAAGATCATTCTTCGAAAAATAAGGTCTAAAGAAGTTTCACTTCTTACGTGTGTACACTAGTACACGCACACATTTTTTATTATTATCAAGAAACGATGCAATAAAAAAAAGCAGTTCAGAGACAATGTAACAAAATATTGAAAATTATATTATCAATTGGTACATAAGAGTTTGCTTCACTGGAATCTGGTCTATTATTCAAGCAAAATAAGTATTGAATCTAACCTAATAATATAAAACGGAGGGAGTGTTTATATAATGAATCTTATGTTAAATTGGTCAATTCGTACGGTCAGTACGACCAATTAAAAAGGAAAGACGTGTACACTGGTTGAAATAACAAAAACATTCAATTAGTGTAATTTGTCGTACAAATAAAAACATGAATCAAGTCCCCTCTAATTAAGTGGCACTTATAATTCACAATTTAACACAATTTGTTATGATAATCATAATCATATCTCCCCCACGTTCGCGCGTATTCCATAGACAATATCCTCGTCTATGGAATCAGTTTGTTCGCAACGGTTTAGCTCGAAACTTCGTATTGATTCCCTTTATTTATTGAAGTTTCCCTTCAGTCTATGTTACCTATCGACATATTTACGTCAATTTTGGTAAAATACTATAAAATAGCATTTTTGTTAAGCAGAAAACAATTACCAGCAAACACCGGATATGGAATGGGATAGACTTCAGAATACTTTATTTAAAATTCAGCCTACCAGCTCCAGCTCCAAATAAGTACTGTTTTCGAATTCGAATGAGAGGTGAACCTAGGTTGGTTTTTGCAATTTGGATTCTGCTGATTTTAAACCTGTGTTACTGTTTTGTATGTGCCCGTTTAGCAGATTTGTATAAGAACGTAACACTGGCTAGAGATCTCCGATCCTACGGTGAAATCATATTAAATTGTAGATCCAATGTTTCCCGTAAACTATAATAACGTGGAGGTGATAAACCCTTGGTTTAGGCCTCAGATTTGCCTCTTTGTTCGATATTTGTTAACAGTACTGTGCCCGAGAAATAAATCCCTTTGGTTGTAAGACACACTAGTTTTTCACGATGAAAAGAAAAGAGTGTATGCTGTATGGAACTCCACAAATTCTCTGCGATCCTAGTATCTCATAACGAATACCAACATGTAAAGGCTTTGAAGTCCTGTCCCAAATGGGGTATGGGGCCGGCATTTTTCTGCTAGTGTTATTTCATCGGACATCTGTGCCTACCTATAATTATTTTTGCTTTGAAAAAAATAATATTAATAATAGTTTTGTATGGCCTTCCTGTCTATAACATAAACCCAGCTTGTACATGTTTAAAATCCGTACCCAATCAATAAAAAACTTCCGAGAACTCAATATCGGCCTTAAAGTGTTATAACTTAAACAAACATACGAATTACGAGCTAGTGCGATAATATTATAAGTATCGTGTTCCCCGCAAGAATAAATTACTGAGCCAAGAGTGATAAAATTTAATATAATTTACACCCCATAGCGTCCTGCGGGATTTGAACAATGATACTTTATTAATTTTATAGGGGAAAGTGGTTGGGGGTGGTCTGTCTAAGGTTTTTTTTTTATTTAACTAAAACAGACAATTTAAAGTGTTGTTTGGTTTATACAAAGAAAACATTTTATTTATATTTCTATAGATTTCCACACACATATATATATAAATTCATTGTCTCGCCAACCATGTTTCAAAGCTCTCAAAATTACATTTTTTTTAAAATACCTTTTTAGGTCTGGGGCTACGATTTATGTATATGTTTCGTGGTTGTCAATTTAATAGGTAAGCAGGTGATCGGCCTCCGGTGCCTAACAAACATAGACAAAAAGTCTATTGGTGCATAGACGGGGATCGTACCTACGACCGCACATTGAGGTCGCTAGGCCAACACTGCAAAAATATTTATACAGGTAGTTTTTGAAGTGAAACTTCGTTATCCGCACTGGAAAAAATTTACCGTCACATTTTTTCTGTTACGCGCCATCTTTTTCTTGTCCCTACCACTGTTGATTCGAAGCCATTAATAACAAAAATATATAATAACGATAACAAGGATAGTAATAATTCTATTACAATTAATGAAATTCTGTAATAATCTTAGTAGTAATAAGGTAAAATGAAATAATTGTATTATTTGTATTCATGTCTATGATAATAAAAGCCTTGTGTTAAACTTTATCTAATTTAACTTTATTTAACCAATTTCTGTAAAGTAGCATATATGTAGTAGATATTTTTTTGAAAAATAAGGTCATAAGGAAGTTTCACTTCTTACGTGTGCACACTAGTACATGCACACATTAAATAAAATTAATCCTACTTTATAAATCTTTTATTATTTATAAATATATCAAGCCGTCAGTATTAGTTCTGTAAAAGGGATTATCTGACAGAAAACTGTTATCACCCGTTATAATGAACTATTCCTCTGGGAGTTCCCTCCCTTTGAGTGAAATAAATTGATTTAGAGAACAAATACTTTGTATCATGATTGGAAACGGTTTCGCGTTACCTTAGCAATTCTTCTAAGCTAATTTGATTAGATTTACAATAGACACACTTACATTCTACTTTTCCAGTGGTTTTTATGCTGAATTATTCCCAAATATAAGTCTAAGAAAACTCTGATCTACGAACGTACATATATTATTGAAATGGTTATCAATTTAAAAGTCGTTGGCCGCTTAGTATTCGTGTATATTGGCATAGTTTTGCGACCACAATTATTGTTTGTGTCAGAAGATTTATAAAAAATCTCCCATCGTGCATAAACTCTAACAGGCTCAAGTAGTGTGAACACGTGCGCCGAATGTCTGATGACAGAGCCCCAAAATTACTCACAACCTGCCAAGAGAAAACCTAGTAGACAGAGGCGGAGATGTGATGGATGGTGATTTTAAATAAAACCATAACATTGACAAATACTAAAATCATTTCGGTTTTCGATTTAAGGATATTTACTACAGACATCTTCATGTTATATGTTAAAAATGTATTGGATATTTACATACAGAATACCGTGATATAACTTACACAGAAAACTATGTGTATTGTAATATATAAGTATATACTAAGGCCCCACAGACTATTTTTACGTAATGTGTCATATGGTCCATTAATGAAAAGTATTAAGTAATAATTGAAATGATGCAAAAGAAGTTCCTTAGAACCTTTCCGTTCTTTAGTTTCTTTGTATAGTACAAAAGAAAGTACAACTTCTTTTCTTACCTTTACCCTAATAAGTTATTGATGGGGTTTCAGATTATCACTAGAACTTAGTAGGGATTTTTGATCAAATTTGGTTTAAGCATAATGATAACGAAACTGAAAGCGCATGCTTGCTGGGAAGGGTTATGAACTCGGAACTATACGTTCGGGACAATAATCAGTGATGCTGTAAATACAACCTTTTGTCGACTGCCTCAGTCCAGCGTCAACAAGCTCCCATTCCCACTCTTCGTCGGAGACCACACCTATTTGTGAAGCGGATGATTCAAAGTGTAATTTGCAAATATTAATGGATACGAAAAGGTTTTCTGATAATTCTATAAAAATAACCTCATTGTATAATAGTTTTATAATAATTTTAGTAGGTATTTGGTATAAATAAATAAATAAAATGAGTGAAGGAAAAAGTATAAAATTTCAGTTTTGCTACAAAATACAAACGCCAATTTTAAGTAATGGTTATCAAAATGTAATTACAACGGGAAATACCGTCACACAACATATATTACACTTAATTTTCTATTCCAACGTCGGATATGAAATTCTAATAGTTTCTTTGCGCTAGCCGTCTGTAACCGGACGCCATTTTGCCATCGGCGTGACGCCGCTGTGACAGCTGTCAAATTGAGCGGACATTCGAATTTAGAATATTAGAATCAAATTCGCGCTTTCAGAATGCGGTTTTGCGTGTAAAATTCACTTTCGTTTATGATTAATATCTTTAAGTTAGTGGATTTGTTCACTGCGTTTAGTCCGTCTAGCTTTTTATTGAGTAATAAAACAACATGGCTTTTTAGTATAGGACATTTACTGGAGCTTGTCCTTTAAAGGAGGCAAAGCAGAGGGCAATTAAGCAGAGGGTTTATAGTTAAATGCTACACCATGAGGATTGCTGGTGTGTTGCCGTCTTTCAAAGGACAAAAGGCAACCAATCAAGGGGGTTTAAAGTAAAACACCAGGCAACTACATGAGGTATGCAATCACTGCGATTCCCTTTGAGTTAAAGATTCTTAATTCTTTCATCTGACGAAGAGCAAAGATGTCTAGTTAGTTAAACAATATTGCCGACAGTACATTTCAATTAAGTTAATTGCTTTAATTAAGTTATTTATCAAAGCTTCATAAAAGCTTGTTTAAAGTCTATTTCAGAAAACAAACAAATCAGTTTCCGCTGAACAATTAGCGATCGAACGAAACGAACAAAAAGACAAATGTTTTGTTATTGAGAGCCAATCTGTACGCTTAACGAGTAATTGCTCGACAATGTAATCTAGGGTTGTCGCAATTCACAAAATAGACAAAGAAAAGATCTAATTTTGTATATCACAATGAAAAGAACTGAGAATGGCTCGATTTGGCTTATTATGTTCTTGAAGTATTCGTTTAACTTCTGGCAAAGTTTTCTAGACTTTTTAGAAATAGAGAATTGTCACTGTAAATTTATAGCGTTTAGAAAACTGTGTTTCATAGGTGTATTAGGAGATTTCTTTGGTCTGTTTTAATGATTTTGTTGTAATTGACACAAATAAATGTAGATGAAGTTCACTTGTACCTTGTGGGGTTGAGATTAAGTAAGGAGACATAAGCTTGGCTCTCGTAAGACAAATATTATAATAATATATACCCTGTCTTTTCTAATGAATTTATGATCATTCAAGTTACACCGTAACGCCTTAAATTGATATATTTACAAAACAGTTGTTGGACGTATGAGTGACATACGATTTAAAAAGTTTGGTTTGTGGTGTACCTTTACTAGCATTGCCTCGCTGTATTGCGATACTTATTTGTTAAGCGAGGAACGCACCAGCTCTAAGGTCGCCGGTACTATCTACCAGTAATATGATGTGCATATAACCCCAAACTTTCTCCAAAGAAAACGACGATGAAGTCTCTTAACACACAACATGTACATTACAAAATCGAAAAAGGAAATAGAAAAATATACGTTTGAAGTGGTTATAATTTTTTGTTGTTGTTGACAGCCCTAATGATTCAAAGAAATCGTTTACAAGTGATGCAGATATTTTAAGCACTAGACACAATAGCTGTAACCTTGAGTAACGTTGCTTACATTGTAATGTATCGTTAATTATATAAGCCTAAATACATATATGCCTTTTTGCCTTACAGAACGACGTCAAATGGTCCTCTTTTTGAAGTCATATGGTCAACGTAATTATGTCTTAAATAAACGAATTACAAAAGCCATGAAATCGCGTTAAGCAACTAGTGTTAAAATAATAACAAACGTTTACCTGCTAAGTTTATTTTCCTTTCCATAATTTTTTGTTAACTTTCTTTTATTATTAATATTTTGTGTGTTTCTGTGTGTGTTACGTTAGTAATATATGTTATGTCTGTCTGTCAAAAAAGCGGTACATTCAGATTGATTATACAAATACGCAAATATCATAATTAATTATCATAATGTCATAATAACAGTTTAAAGAAACTAGCGGCGCTACAACCTTTTAGGTCTGGGCCACAGATGTCTGTATCTGTTTCATGATTGTCAGTCTAATAGGCAAGTAGGTGATCAGCCTCCTGTGTCACAGGCCGTCGACTTTTTTGATCTAAGGGAACATTTCCTCACGATGTTTTCCTTCATTGCACCATAACTGAAAGGATGAGATTCGCACGCTGAAGCCAACACTACTTTAAAAATAATATTACAGTGAAGTCAGGTCAGAAGTCAACTATCAACACTTATGGTCTAAATAAACTACCTATCAAGGCACCTTGTCTTTAAAAATGATAGTCTATTTTTTTTATATAAAATAGGGGGCAAACGGGCAGGAGGCTCACCTGATGTTAAGTGATACCGCCGCCCATGGACACTCTCAATGCCAGAGGGCTCGCGAGTGCGTTGTCGGCCTTTTAAGAATTTGTACGCTCTTTTCTTGAAGGACCCTAAGTGGGCAGTACTTACTACAGTACTTCAGTGGGCAGCTGGTTCCACATAGCTGCTGAAACCGTCCGATGCTGAAACTCAGCTGCTGGTATTAATCCGAACAACTCCTCTGTCTATGTTGGTATACTAAGTTAAGCTTAACTCATTATGGACTTGACGAATCATTATACATACCACACGACATAATATAACTTGAGACACCTCCGCGTCATAACTCCATTTCGTAGAATCTTTGCATTTTTTTTTTAAAAAGGTCTTAATAACATCTTTGACTATGCATAAGTTGGACACATTTGTTTAAATTAAAACAACTAAGGCAATTTGCATTGCGCGTGACCGTCTGTGGCAGCGTCTAGTCGACTCATCATCATGACCGATTAACGATGTGCAAGGTGTAGGCTTAGGCATGGGCTGTAGCGTGAGCGACATAGTTTTAACCAAAAAAAATAATAAGCTTGTCGGTACTTTAAAAGACGATTGATAATGGAGTTTATTTATACTATAAGATATTCTTTATAGTAGAATAGTTAAGACAGAGATTCGACTACTACAAAACGTCAGAAATAATGATACTAAATTTAAATTTACTGCCAGTTCTCAAATCAAGCGCGTAGAACTGACTAGAAGAACTGAAAATAAATTGTACATCTCTCTTTAAATCATTATACAATTTTTTAAAGAATTTAAAAAAGTACACAGTGAGCAACAGTTATACTAGTATTGTCTTTTGTTAACATAGCTTTTACAAATTGAAAGAAAACACTTTCTGACCGGATTGAATTCATAATAATACATAGCTTCAATCCGGTAAAACACTGTTTTCTTTCAACAATTACACAATTTTGTCAAATGCTTTTCTTAAGGCAGACATTTTGTTGGAATCAAATCAAAATAAAATAGAATTAATTCATGTATTACCTACACAAATGAACGTAAAACGAGAAGAACTGGCAACTCTCCATCACTGCATGACGCAATCTCTATGCAAATTTAATTTCTATTTAGTTCATTATGCAACTCGCAACTCCCGAAGTTATGCATCTAGATTTTTCTGTCTATATATACTTGATAAATTAATGATCTTTTTCTTTTACGAACTGGCGAACTCTGGAATCGACTCCTAGACTTGCCTCGCATATACGACCTCCAATTGTTTAAAAAAGAACATATTCCTGTCTCAAAGGCAACATACCCACTAAAATTACCTCGTACGTTGAAACCTAGTTTCCTTCACAACAACAATAAATGTTGTATTAACATATAAATCTGTCGTAAACAGATAACAAATCCGGCTTCAGCTTGAAACTCAAACCAATCACAAGCCATTAACAAGTCTGGCCGGATGGTCTGAGTCTCACACCTATTTAGACTTCCTTTACCCGCCTGCTCTCCTGGTACTATCGCGTAGGACCAACATCATCTAGTTCTAGACAGATTAATCTTTATTAAACGTGTCTGGACCATAATTTAAAGAATTGACAAAAAACGCGTAATCCACTCCGCATATTGAATAAAATAATAAAATTGTCTATGATTTTTCATTATTGTTTGTGTGAGATCGCGCTTGGCAAAATCAGCATGTTTTTATTGTCAGTTGTTTGTTGTTTTAAAAAAAACTATCTCATATGAGTTTGAATTAGTGGATGAGCCTAACAAAATCATTTTCACTTCCCTTTTGATTAGAGATACAATAAAAATAAGCATAATACATTGAGATGCGAGTTACAATTCGCTCGTCTCCGGATCGATACACCTGCGTTGCCACGCGACGCGGAGGGCGCCACCCGATACCCGCGCGTAATTTGAAATTCGAACCGCACCGATAATGTCTGTGTTGCCAGCCGCGTGAGCCAAATTATCTCTAATTTCCTAGGGACGTTAAAAATAAACGGGACTTTTAATTGGTGAAGTAATTGCAACCGCTAACAAGCTTTTCTTTATCTAAAGTTTGTGAACTACCGGGATCCGAGGGTGAGGTTCGGTAACTTTGAATCTCATATGTCAGAACGTAATTTTTATAACCACGAAACTCTCGAAAGTGTAATTGTTTATTTACAGCTTATCTATGGACAAATTTAACTAAATATAATATTATTATTAATAATAAAAGCTTTTATATCTGTAATTTTTATACTAGTACATAAAAAATAAATATTAATATTTAATCGGACCGGCAACCGGCTTGGTTGGTTTTTGTCATACAGCTTATCCTTGGACATAGGCCTCCTTTAAGGGCTTCCACTCTTCTCTGATTATAGCTTTACGCATCCACATAGCCACTCTTCGCACATCATCTTCCCATCTTTTTAATTGTCTTCCTCGTTTTATTTTGTTATAGCGAATATACAATTAAGTATATTATAAATCCATAATATGCATCCATTTATAATACCATCGAATAAATATGATGACGCACATAGACACAGCCGGGGGATCGAACCTACGACCTCAGGGATGAGAGTCGCACGCTGAAGCCACTAGGAAAACAATGCTCTCTGGTAACACGTTTATGTTTACGTATTTTTTTTTTTTTTTTTTTATAAAATAGGGGGCAAACGGGCAGGAGGCTCACCTGATGTAAAGTGATACCGCCGCCCATGGACACTCTCAATGCCAGAAGGCTCGCGAGTGCGTTGCCGGCCTTTTAAGAATTTGTACGCTCTTTTCTTGAAGGACCCTAAGTCGAATTGGTTCGGAAATACTTCAGTGGGCAGCTGGTTCCACATAGCGGTGGTGCGCGGCAAAAATTGCCTTGAGAAACGCTCAGTCGTGGAACGTCGGACGTCGAGGTGATACGGGTGGAATTTTGTATTTTGCCTCGACGTCCGATGCTGAAACTCAGCTGCAGGTATTAATCCGAACAACTCAACAACAACATTTTCTGCTAGTTTTAGAGAAACACAACCAAATCAGGTCTACCGGACTCCTAATAATGTTCTCCATCACCGTACGTGTATGAAATGTACATGGAAAGTCAATTGGCCGGTGATCCAAACTCTTGCATGGGAGACGCTCGGCAAATACCAAATGGTCCAAAGAACTTTTTTTATTCCAATTATATATATAATTCCTTAAATGTTTGACTTACAACTCTCATATCATATTAGTTATGCTCGAGAATTGTATTACATTTAAATGTCCATGCGGTCACCACTTAACAGGTGAGCCTCCTGCCCGTTTGCCCACAGTTATATAAAAAAAATCCTCAAACACATATAGCATGCAGCTTGTCATACGTTAAAAACGAAGGAGAGAAAAAACGTGAATAAAAAGCGAGAAACGCACAAATCTCACTCCCTTTAATAAATTAAGATTATATTGTTTTTAACAGGCATCATGGCAGTTCTTCATACGCAGTTGTAAAACAATATCTATTAATGTACAATATTTTATATTTTACCTCATGTAAATTGAAAACAGCCAATTGAGCATTAATGTAGATCAGGCGCAGAGTAATTAACATCCAGGGACAGAGGCATTTGCGCAACTTGAGCTAATTTATTAATATCATTCTGGCTCTGCGAACCAAAAGGTGGCCATCGAAAGAAGTTACTGACGTCAGATGACTGACGTCGACCTTCCGAGAGAATGTCAAAATGCCCACATATAAAGATAGTCCATTGGTGCACAGCCGGGGATCGAACGTAGCTTAAGGATGAGCGTGGCAAGCTGAAGCCACTATGTCAACACTGCTCCTCCAGAAGATATACCCTACATATAAATAAAACTGATCAAGGAGATGGATACAGAACTCAAAATACGTGAATCTTTGGTCACCGCTAATACTTTTATTTATACGATTTGGTCTTCCTTAATTCTCCAATTGATTTAGGATAGAATCTAAAACACGAATTAAAAACAGATTTAACAATCGTATCGTATTTAATAACGATAAGCATATTTTATAGACAATTATCACTTTACCGAAACGTCGCCATTCCCTTGTCTATCCTTAGTTGATAGGACACTTGAATGATCCTCATTGTCCACCTAACTCTTGTCTTAAAACGCTCTTCTCGCGTAAATAAGCTGTGTATTCAGTGTTATTAAAACTTCCTCGTTTATGCGTCAAAATTTGACAGCTTATTGCAGCACTGTCAGCATTATACACGTTCCGAAGCGACTAGATCGAAAATGAGTAGGCAATATTGTAAGGTCTACTGAAGATAGACCGCCGAAGCTTGGAAGGGAAGAAAAATGTAAAAAGCTACTACAGTCGAGATAATAATTTTTTTGGGAAGAAATGGATGGAAGAAGCAAAACAGATTCAAACGGAAGGTTAGGTTAGGTTAACCTAAACTGGACCTTCCAAAAGCGGTCAATAGAGGTTATCCTTTATGGACTAGTCTTAAAAGTGTGTGAACTTAACACCAATTTGAATAAATTTCATTTTCGATATGGAATTGAAGTAGGATTATTATTAAAGTTACTAATTTTATTAAAAATCTAAACATCACAATCAAATATTTAAAATTTTCTTAATCTCCATAGTAATAATAAAATTAAAAAGTTTGTGGCACTCCCTTGTGGCACTTCCCTCATGCAGCTCTATGGTTACCGGTACCTCACAGGCTCCAAGCTAAATCTTTAATAGGCGCCTGTGCGCCCGAACCCCTCGGCCAAAGAGTCCCTATTATTTATTATTATCTATCGTATAGATTCCCTCTGTAACGCCACTGCTCTAGACGGCCAGTGTGTCAAATTAACAGCTGTCTCGGGCCGCCATTTGTCACAGTAGCGCGGAACAATTATATTTTAATTGCACACTGCATCATTGCACTCAATTAACGCCTCCGTCATCAACATGCTTTTAATGGTTTAAATTCTTGGACTTTTCGATCGAAGCATATATGAGGATTTCATATGCGATGGCGATATATTAGGTTTAATTATGACTGTTGTTTGCCTCAGTTATAAAACAATAAATGTTTTAAAGCCAGATATTGAACTTTGGACCTTAATGTAATCAATAAATCTTTCCCTTAAACTTTCTCTTCATTTCTGATGGTCGTGTTAGAGGCGCCGTACTCCAGTCTTCCGTGTCTTTGGCGAGCTTCTGCGCCTGGGTGATGGTATGACCTGTACCTTTCGTTCATCGGCATCTAGGTCTGATGCCCTACAGTCACAATAAGATTTTCTAGACTTTCTGGATCTCTGACATGTCCAAAAGAACAGGAGGCGTTGGTAGGAAAATCTCAGCAGCCCTATTTTGATATGACTTTAAGTTTCCAACAAGTTCGTGGACACACACCATGCTTAGAAGTCCAAAAACTAAATATCCAATTCAACAAGATCAAATATATTTCAGATTTTTTTTAATCGCTTAGAGGACGTCGCCACAATAACAAAAATACTGTTGGAGCCCACGAAAAGAAGCTACACCATCACGCGAATGTCGAGGTAATTCAACTTGCAGCATAGGCCTAGTGAAAAGATGAAAAGATTGAAGAGAACAAAGAGTTGAATGAGTGAATTAGTGTTACTCTTAAGTGCATGTTAGTCTTAAGTGCTAAACCGTTGTAAGTGCAAAAATGGACTACAAGAACTAACTAACTAAGAGTGTCTTCCTTTAATAGAGGCTGTAAGTAGTGTTATTTGACAATTTTATTTGATTCTTATGTCAAATATCCTTATTAGTTAAGCTAGATCGTAATTTTCCATGTGTTACTAAAGACACATGTATTAGAATACAAAAAAAAATCGGTTACGAAATATTAATATGTAAATAAAAACTCATTTTCCGGTACGTAAATGTCAAATCACACATTTTTAATAAATTTCAATCTATAGATATTTATAAATTACTGATAACACTATCAGTCATTAAACCAGTCGGCCATGGACGCTCCAACCTTTATGTATTAAAAACTTTAAATCATTTATATATATTATCAAAACATGTTTGATTATAAATATTTAAGTGTAAAACATCTCAAGGGATTCGATAATTATAAGGTATGTATTTATAATATGATATGGTCTCATTTTAGCTTGTGGAAATTGTGTGCCTCTGCCTATGTGTCTCTGGTATTCAGTAACCCTGTCGTGTTCTCCCGGAGCAAGCTCTTGCTCAAAGATTGCATCGATCTTTGCCTTTTGTGCTTGAGGTGTCCGTTTTTGGATAACGATTTCTATAAATTCCGTACCGAATGTTCTCTAAGAAAATAAATTTGTTCGTTTCAACGAACGGTACACACTTAACACTACACTTTTACTGTCTATGAAAGGGGATTTGACGGTCAGAAGATAGGATTTAGAACGCGCTATAAATACTATTCTTTAAAGAATTGTACAATGTTTATATTATATATTATCTGAAATCAATTAGATTTCGTGGAATGATTAAACTTTTCACCTAATTATAACAGTGTTATCAACGAACGGTCGATGCGATAAAATGACTAGTTTAAGTATCTTATAATAATATAGACCCATATTGCCTCAGATTGCAATTCGTTGAGCATTTGTGTTTCATAGTCAGGTGTTCAAACTTCTGACACACTCCGTCATTTTTAATGTGTAAGGCATAGCGTTACGTTCCTACACTGTGCATGTGAATGATTGATGCCTACACAGAAACGCCGTCACACTAGAACACATATTTTAATATCTATTATCACTTATAAGCAAAATAATAATAATTTACTTAACACGCGCTCGAACGCTCAAAGAAAACATCGTGGGGAAACTGGTGTGTCTTAGAAAGTCAGGCACGGAACGTTTACTTATTAAAAAAACAATTGTTATCCTAAATTTAGTCAGTAAAATGTTGAGTTCACACAACCAGTTCAAAATAATTGTTCGGATCACCGGCAGCTGAGTTTCATCAGACGTCGAGGCAGCATACGAAACTCCATCCTTATAACGATGTCCGTCGTTCCACAACTGAATTTTTTTAATGCACTTTGCTGCGCTGATGTGAAGCAAGCTGAACACTGAAGTATTTTCGAATCAATTCGAATTAGGTTGCTTCAAGAAAAATGCCACACGCGCCAACTTTCTGGTCCATGTCACTAAACATCAGGTGAGCCTCCTCACCGTGTGCCCTCTATTCTGCAAAAAAAGGAAGATCACAAAATATAATCGCGCTATGCGTTTCTAAGCAACCAAAAACGTATCTAAACGGGAGTGATTGTTAAAGTTAAGTCTGAAAGTCTCTCTCTATTAAAATGTATGAAATGATAAGTTAAAAACAATCGTTTTGCTTTATAAAGAACAGTGGACAAACGGGCTAATGAGTGCGTTGCCAGCCTTTTAAAAATTAGTACGTTCTTTTCTTGAAGCACTTCAAGTCGAATCCAGTATCAATCCCATGTATTTTTTCAGTACAGCGCAATCGACACAAGTCCACTCAGCAAATATGTGATGCACCCAACATGGAACACGCTGGTAAAGGTAATGACTAGTATGATCTGCTGGAGTCTATGATGAGGGACGTTTTTAATCTGTCTATTGAATTAAATTACCTTTCCTTGATCCCAATTTGTTGAATTACTTTTAATAATAATTAGGCCTCATTTATTTATTGAAACATTCCATCTTTACAAAATAATACAGACTTAAAATTTTAAACACAAATAAATATCGCTACGAATACAGTCGTGGTCAACTAATTAGGGACATGCAAGATAGTGAAGAACAATAACCGGTTATGTACATACAAATATAAAACCCTATTGATTTCTCAGTAACTATTATTTGCATAATTTGGTCCGATTTTTATGCTTTAAATGGCTGTAAATAAAAGAATAAATAAATAGAAAAAAGTATTATATATCAAAGGTTGAATATGTATTCAATTTTAAGGTATAATTCTGTAGCTGGACATTTAATTAAGGACAGTAAACTATAATGAAAAATAGAGTTAAACAGAACTAATAATCTGCAGTTTTATAATATCTTCAACAGCTCCATTTTATTACGTGTAAAATCAGTACCCAGTAGCAAAACCTTTGTTAGTAATTACCGCTTGACACTGATGTGGCATAGACATTATCAGTTTCTGGCATGTTTCGACAGGAATGTTTGCCCATGCCTCACAAAAAGCTTCATTAAGTTCATCTAAAGTTGTGGTACGATAAGTGGCTACTTTTTTTTGATTTCGTGCCAAAGGTGCTCGATTGGGTTAAGGTCCGGGCTATTTGCTGGCCAATCTAGCACCGATACTGACTGACTGGTAAGAAACGACTTGACTGAACGGGCGGTATGTTTCGGGTCATTATCATGCTGAAACGTCCATATAATAGGGAGATGCTCCTCAGCATAGGGAAGCATCGTTTCCTCCAATATTGCCTTGTATTGATGTTGGTCTAAGTTACCCTGAACTTTCCTCACAGGTCCCACTCCACGTCCAGAAAATGGACCCCACATTTTAATGTTTCCACCGCCATGTTTCACCTGCTTTTTTGTGAATCTTGGATTCATTTCCGCTTTTACTGGACGCCGTACGTATTGCCTTCCATCTGAACAACTCAAATTAACCTTGGTCTCGTCAGAGAATAATACATGTTGCCATTGGGCGTAGGTCCAATGTCCATATTTACGTGCAAACGCCAAACGATCATTTCTATGTTCTTTCTTCAACAACAGTACTTTGCGAGCCACTCTTCCGAACAACCCTGCTTCTACCAGACGTCGTCGAACGGTCCTCGCTGAGACACCAGCTCTTTCGTCTGTCCCAAACACTTCGTGTTTAATTAAAATAGAGCCTAGAAACGGATCTTTCTTAGCTTACCTG
The DNA here is from genome assembly GCF_905147105.1 of Pieris brassicae. NCBI lineage: Eukaryota > Metazoa > Arthropoda > Insecta > Lepidoptera > Pieridae > Pieris > Pieris brassicae. The sequence continues at coordinate 22,053,302 of NC_059667.1, read as the reverse complement.
GTTATCATTCTATCTTCTTGCGGAGTTGTTTTTCTCGATCTTTTTGTTCTGGGCACATTTAAATCTGTGTTATTGCGTCTGATATGTTGCAATGCATTGTATACCATAGTTTTTGAACAATTTAAATGTTCTGCTATTCTCCGGTATGGCCTACCATGCTCGACAACAAACTTCATGATAATTTTTCGTAGTGTTGGATCGCAACTTTTATTTTTACCCATTTTTCTTTAAAATATTTTTCAAAACTTAAAATAAATATCGAGATTGCCGCCAAAACTACCACGAAACAATAAGAGAAGAAGTAAAAAAGTATTGAGATTCAAATTTTGAAAATAGAACGCAATATTTCAGTGTCCCTAATTAAATGGCCAGTCAGCATTATTTGAACAAATAGCACTACAATAATCTATCAGCTATACTGTAAAGAGGTTTAATGTTTAAGAAGTTGTTATTGTTTGTATAATCGGGCACATAAATTACTAATTATACTTACATGTAAGAGATATGGAATATGGTTTAGACTCGTTGGAAAATAAAAAATAAATTCACAATTCACTTTAACCAAAGAGTGTCCCTAATTAGTTGACCATGACTGTATGTATCGCAATACAGTGAGAAAATCAAGGCTACCAACGTTAAAAGTATATTATCACAGGGACCAATCTTTTTAAATCAGTTTATTTTCTCTTTAATTACTTTTTATTAAATTGTAAATATTGTCTAATTTTATAATATTTTAATTACAATAATAGTTTGTCCTTTATAGCAGGTCATTTTTAAAACGGACCAAACATATTGGACCTCATACTACACCTATCAAACACTAAAGACAACTTCAACAAATAAATTATATTTTTTAAGGACCTCTAGAGTCTTAAATAGATAATACTATAAATATAGTAACTTGACTTATAACATCATCTCCTTTATGAAATCTTAGAGACTTTATTAAAGCATAATTTAGAGTTATGCTTTAATAATTTAGAGTTATGCTTTAATAATTTAGAGTTATGCTTTAATAAAGTTTAGATTAGAAGAGTTTTAGACTTCTCGATATATATAGACTATTATCCAACTCTTACTATTCCAAGTTTTGTTGTTTAAATGCGAATTCTTGACTAATTTTAATTATTAACTTGATAAAAAATATCGCCTTTGTTCAGATTGTGCCAAAATGGGTGGCTCCAAACCTCCTAACCTTCGCTGGTTTCCTCTGCATGCTGGTAAATGTAGTATTGCTGACGATATACGACTATGACTTAACAGCATCAGCTGTCGGCGCCCGAGGATTACCCAGGGGCATATTTACCCTTTGCGGGGTTTTATTGTTTTTGGCTTATCATTTAGGTAATTATAATTCTAAAAACACCATAACAAATACATTAGTTCATTTTTAACATATTTCTTTTATATTTTCAACTACTGTATGTATACTAGAGGATTGTGTTGGCACCTTATATATATATATATTCATTTTTATATGAAAATTATAAAAATTAGCCTTGTCTGGATGTCTCTTCTTTTTTTCATATAATTCAACAGTTAATTCTTCTATTACTAACAGATTTGTATTAAAGTGAAAGAAAACATCGTGAGGAAACCGGCTTGCCTTAGAATCAAAAATTCGACAGCGTGTGTCAGCCACAGACGGCTGATTTATACATATTAGACTGACAAATGATCATGAAACTGATACAGAAATCTGAGGCCCAGAACTAAAAAGGATGTAGCATCACTTAATTCATGTTATTTATCTTTTTTTATCTAGATGGAATTGATGGCAAACAGGCTAGACGAATCGGAGTTTCTGGTCCTCTCGGAGAGATGTTTGACCATGGTATAGACTCCTATATTGTCTTTCTGATACCTTTCTGTCTGTTCTCCGTGTTTGGACGTGATACGTACTCCATACCAGAGTTTAGGTAAAAACATTAGATTACATTATTCCAAATTTAATAAACTCGATACCAGCTACACTTCTTACTAATATAACAAGAAACAATATTAAATTTAAATTAAAAAAGTACTACATAAGTCAAACAATTATAAATTATGCATAACATAAATTATGCTATATACGTCATTTAAAAAAAAATCGAATATAGTAACTCATCCTGTATGTGAATGAGAATTCTCGACAAGAACAGTTTTCTTGCGTCGGCTATCTATGGCGCGTCAGTGTTTAGATTTGTTTATGACGTTTTACGTGCAATTTTAAATCCTTTGAATGGTTTGATTGTTATAAATTTACAGTTTATATGTCACAGGCCTTAGTATATATATATGTGTGTTAATGATTTAATTATGTTCGACGTCCCGGTGGATAGAAAAACTGTGCACAGTTTGTGTTTCCACCACATCAACTTCCTTTATATTAAGAAAACTTATACAATAAATAAATATCAGTTAAACTTTTTATGGATATAACGGGTTAATTTTATGTTTTTTTTTTACCTTTATAGCGATGTATCTGTTTTGTTTTCCTAATGAAAAAATAAATATTATAACGTTCATTTTTCTCTCTGTGTTTGCTGTAATGTTTTCGTTATGTTTTTTGTATGTGTATTATATTTTAGCGCTTTAGTTTGTAAGGCTGTCTAATGGATGCTAGGCAGAAAGCTTCGAGGCTTTCTCTAGACAACAACCTCCTTATATTTAAGTCATCCTAAAGCCCATTTGGACATATGGCCTCATACTGTGGGACAGTGCAAGAGATACCAATATAAACATACTCCAGCGACAACAGAACAACGATCCTAAGAGCAATTTTAAAAGTATCATGGTCCATAGCTAACGAAATTCACGAACACCTTGACCAAAGAGGAAATCCGGAGACTGGCAGCTAAATACAAAGAGTGGTTAATCTGTCACCTAAACGAACTTAAACTTAACTTTAAAACGGCTCCATAAGCTAGAGCTAGAAGATTGGCAGTCCAGCCACTCCACATGACAGCATCACAGCACAGATTCGCTCACAGTTTTAGGACTGATTGAAAAAAAAAGATTAAATTCAAATAATAATTTAACTTTCGTATTCAAGTGTTCAATTATATATCCGTGTTAATAAGCCTAATAATAATTTCAGAGGTTATTTAGTTGTGTTGAGTGTGGTACTCAATTTCTACGTGAGCCACTGGGAGAAGTATAACACTGGTATCCTGTATCTTCCCTGGGGATATGATCTTAGTATGTGGGTGAGTATATCACATAATTTTCATATCTATCAAGATAAAATAAAGTTAATGTACGTAAAGTGAAGAAAAACACTTTTTCAACGGATTAAAGCTATGTATAATTATTTACATAATTCTGTACGTAAAGTTATTTAACGAAATTGATACAGTTCCCAAGTGCCTTTAACAAGAATAATCTTATCAATTAATAACCAGTAGGTACTCTCCACCTCCCATCCCAACCAGCTCTTCCCTAACAATATCACAGTCGCACATCTGGAGTACACAAACGTTTCCACGTAAACCTGTACCTTTATTTTAGTAATAAGCCTCAGGTCTCTATTTTCCATTATATAGTATTTTGGTAACAATTTTGACTAAAATTCATTGAGCCATTGGAAGACCTGAGTAGCCTGATGTACAGGTCTCCCTAGACTTAGTACAGGGGCTCCAATACCTGCAAAAACAATGTAACAATTTTTAAACGGTTTATGGAGGGTCCAGCTCGCTTCATTTGTCGAACTGGTTGCGTTGGGTCTCCCATCACAAATTTTCACCAACACAACGTAGTGGAAATGATTTTTGTTAAAGAAATGTTTGTACAGGGGCAAAGGGGCCGGAGGCTCACCTAACGTTAACTAATGACGCCCACGGCCCAATGCCAGAGGGCTCGCGAATGCGTTGTCGGTCTTTTAAATCGACACTCATGAACATCACGAGTTCATGCTGAAGTTATTGATAACCTCAGTCCAACTTTTAATTTAACTGAACTGGATATTTTTTATATATTTAAATGATATGGTGATAGTAGATTCGCATATACTGTCACATAAATATATACATATATAAATTTAAAAGTTAAAAAATGTTTATTTACGGTCTTCCTACTTACTGTAATTTTTTGTGTCACGCTCTCAATGTGATTTGAGTTTATATTTAGGTGAAATTATTACGTTCTAGTATAATTTATGTGTGAGCAGTGTTGGCCTAGTGGCTTCAGCGTGCGACTCTCATCCCTGTGGTCGTAGGTTCGATCCCCTGCTGTGCACCAATGGATTTTCTTTCTATGTGCGCATTTAACATTAGCTCGAACGGTGAAGGAAAACATCGTGACGACACCGGCTTGCCTTAGACCCAAAAAGTCGACGGCGTGCGTCAGGCACAGAAGGCTGATCACCTACTTGCCTATACAATTCACAAACGATCATGAAACAGATACATAAATCTGAGGCCCAGACCTATAAAAGGTTGTAGCGCCATTGATTTATTTTTATAATTTATGTGTATATGTGTAAAAATTGTGGAGTCATATTTTCTGCATACTTGTTGTTTGAAGTCTTACATAATTAAAATGGATTTTAGATTGCATATCGTGAAATTAATTTTATTATGTTTCACTATAACTATCACTAATATTATTTACCATAAGTAGTTCATTAAGTAAGAGCTCTCATGGGCTAGTGGCTTTAGAGAGACTCTCAAGTCTGAGGTAGGTTCGGTTCCCGTCTGTGCACCAAAGAAAGTTCACTCTATATACGCATTTAACATTCGCTCGAATGGTAAAGGAAATCGTGACGAAATGTTACCTAGAAATAAAGTCGACTTGGGGATTGAACCTGCGACTCCATGGATGATAAAAATAACAGTTAATTAATTAATTTATAACAGTTGTCAAACAATGCCTTTGAAAAATTGTGTGTGTCATATTATAAAACGCATCAATAATATTCATTTGTTATAGGTAGCCAGTATATTATTACTGGTGGCAGGATTGAATGGCCCAGAGGTATACAAAACCTATGTTTATGGAGACGTTACTTTCGTCCAGGCTCTGGAGGTGGCCATACACACGACTGGCCTCTTCACAACATTACCCGTCGCCGTGTATAATGTTTATCTGTATGTCTGTTTATTTTAATATAATTAACGTAGTTATTAATACAGTATACTATGTGGAACCAGCTGAAGTATTTCCGAACCAATTCGACTTATAAAGAAAAATGCATACCAATATTTAAAAGGCCGGAAAAGCGGAACCCTCTCGTGGAAAGTGTCCATGGGCCATTACATAACATCGCGTGACTTTTGTGCTCGTAAAAAAATATTGAATTTTTTTTTTGGAGAATTTAAGCTGTTAAATATACAAGTCAAGGATTTGATTAAGAAAAAACTTTTTAAACACATTGAAGCTATGTATTTTTATTAAAAACTTATAATTATTTATTATTTTTAATTTTTGTTTTCCGACGTTTCGCGTGCTTTTCAGCGTGCGTGGTTACGGTGACTGAAGTTGTTTTATTAATAATACAAAGCTTCAATCCGTTTAAAAAGTGTTTTCTTAATGTGTAAAAGCTATGTTAACAAAAGACAATACAAGGAAATAATGTTTTAAAATCTCTGGTAATACAAATAAAAAAGATTTATTGCTACACACATAATGAATCTTATCACCATCTTATCGGTTCAGAAATACCTCAATGTGTAGATGGTACCACTACCATTATACATAATTAGAATTTAAACCATTAAACAATTTTTTTATTTATTTTGGATGAGCTTAAAAGCTAAAAAATTCATACACGGAAGTATATTAGACACAAAGACTAATGACTACTGGTACCTACTTCATTCCTGGCACCTTTGTAGCTCAGGTCGAAAGTTCTTAATTTTTAATTGTTACAATACAAGTTTTTTAATTGTTATAAGTTACACAGGGCAAGTGACGATTAACAAATACATTAAAATCTTTATCAGCAATAGGCGTGTAATAGGAGCACATGCTGTGGGAACAACATGCAAACATGTATTTAGCTGAGTCAAGGGATAAATAATTAACATGTATTATTTTGTGATAACCTTAACTCTGGACATGTGTATAATGTATTTCATTTGTTTTTTCTAATAGACACACTGTACGAGCCAAGGCTGTACATTTTGCTCACTCAGGCTTTATTAGTTTTATCGTGGCGATTTTCTAAATCGTGAGAGTTACGCCCCGAGAGTACAGCCAGACACTCTTTAAAGGTTTTGGTCAATCAGTGGTCCACAACCTGGGATCAAACCCTTAAACCTCTAGGTCAACTCTATTTACTGCTATATTTAATTAATAGTAGCGGACCCGATACACGTTGTCCTGTTGTTATGAATATTGATTTCGAATTGGTATAATTAAGTAAATAAATAAATATTTATATATTAATTTTTCTAACATCGTCTTTGACGATAATTGCAAACAAACATTCTGTCAATGTTATGTCAAACTCCATAAGGTTACATGTTTAAATGTTAAGCAAAGTTTGAATTGAAAACCGCATAATATTCTTAATTTTTTCTTTCATAGGAAAGGTTGCTGACAATAACAAACACAACAAAAACGAATTAGCGAAATCTGTCCAGCTGTCATATTATATACACACAAATATATAGTATTAATATTGTTAGCCTACCTAATAATTAAAATGGATAACTAGAAATTTAAAAAGTTTGGTCCCTGTGGCAGTGTACCTACTATATGTTTATATATAAATATTTTTTCTAGGTCGTACAAGAAACGTACGGGTAAAATGTATCCGTTAGTTGACGCTTTGAGACCCATATGGCCCATGATGATAATGACATGTCTGATGACGACATGGGCTGCTTGCAGTGATATTATGTTGCGGGATTTGAGGGCATTTCTGATGCTCTTCGGGACTCTTTTCAGCAATATTGCGGTACTCTAGAATTTATTAAGTACATTACTGAAACCTATTATGTGATTTTATAGAACAGTGGACGAACGGCTCAACAAAAATCCTACGGAATTTTTAGTCACCCCAAAAATGTGTATACATATGTACACATATAAATGTATACATATAAATATGTTCACTTACACGGTTAATTTTTACTATTTTTCTATTACATTCTTTTTTTTGCATCCTTGGCGCAAAATAACTGTTGTGGTCTCTGGCAGAATGACCAGCGCTGTGGAACACGTCTGCTTCATAGCATAATGCTGACCCAGAACCAGTTACAACCACAACACACACGTTACGCACATAAAATACCTTATTCCGTTGTATGGTTATTATTATTTTGTGTGTTTCTTTGTATTTCGTTTGTAACAAATGTTATGTTATGTCTGATATAAAGATGTGATAGCCTACGCAATATACTTACGTTATATATCAGTCTGTTATATAAAACCACAATATATAATTTATAGTCTAAAATAGTAGGCAAAAAAATCAGTGACACCTATTTAGGTTTGGACCTCAGCTTTCTATATCTTTTTCATGATTTGTCAGTCTAATCATGTAGGGGTGATCCCCTGGAAGCTGATGCTTCCTGTGCCTGACACATTCCGTCGGATTTTTAGTTCTAAAGCATCATTTTCACACGATATTTTCCTCCACAATTCGAGCTAATGTTAAATGCGGACATCGAAAGCCAATTGGTACACAGCCCAACCTACGACCTCAGGGATGAAACTTGCACGCTTCTGAGAGTTTTGACCTTATGACTTCAGGTCAAAACTCTCAAAACAGTTACCTTATTTAAAACAGTCGCAAATAACTTCGTAAAGATTCTTGTAGTCTGTAATGATAAAAAATCGTTGTAAGTTAGCCCTGGGTTCAGAAACGAGTCTTTCCCCTTCATCTGACTCCAGTACAGCACCTGACAATCACAATTTCAGAGTCGCCTCATAGTTGCCGAGATGAGTGAACAATGCTGCGACACAATTTCATGGTTAAATATAGCTCTGGCGATTGGGATTGGATTGGGGGCCCTCCTACCTCACTACGAACTGGCCATGTTGTATATTCTGACAGCTTTTACCATCTGCGCTCACCTACATTATGGCGTTTGTGTGGTAAGTCATGTCATTTGGAGCACCTGTTGGAGCAGGATTGTGTTTTTTGGTAAATAAATAAATCACCATCACCGTTTTTAAGGCAGTTTTTGCCGCGTACGGTGGTACGTAAACAATTTGGCTTAGGTTTGGGAGACTGGCAACGCACTTGCGAGCCCTCTGGTAATGTAAGTGTCCATGGGTGATCGTATCACTGAACATCAGGTTAGCCTCCAGCCTCCATCAGGTTGGCCACAGTCTAGAATTTAATGGTGAAATTTAGAAAAGAACACGCGAACTCCCTATAGTCATAAACACGCGTAATTGTTGATGCGCGAAAAGTGATGAAACACAAACCTTTGATTTTTCCTTAGGCGAGCGCTTAAATATCTCAGCAAGGGTCTCAACTATACCTTTTTATAGAACAGAGGCCAAACGGGGAAAGGTTTACACGATTGCCCACCCATGGACACTCAATGCCGAAGGGCGAGTTCGTTGCCCTCATAGGAATTGGTCCATCCTTGAAGGACCGTAAGTCTTAGACCTAGTTTTAAGATTAAATCTTTGTAATAAAAGCCGATTTCTTTCCAATCATTAAATAATCTTACTTTTTTTGTACTCCTAACTTACTTTAGTACCCCTCAAGGGTCTCCAGCTTTTCCAAATATCTCTATTCATAGCTTTCTTTCTCCATTCGCCTCCTGCTAGGCCTTCATTATCTTCTATCAATATCTCTTTACCTCTTCTTCGTCCCCTTGGTCCTTTGTTATCTTTAAAGTCCATCTTTTATCTGTGCATTTTGCGATATGCCCCGCCCATTGCCACTTCTGTTTCAGGGCAAATCTATATCTGTGGCCATAGGTCAGAATATGATAAGTTATACTGAGAAACAATGTACTTAATGTCTACGACCACAGAATTAGAATTCAATCTTAAATCTAGTTTCAAGAGCTGTCAAACCTTTTCTGACATTGACATTAGAATGTGTACATAAATGTCTCTTTTAAAAGTATGACCTCACTAAATTAATTTTAAGAGGTTCTAATCGAAACATAGGTTTGATGTTACTTTGATTAGTACTTCCCCTCATCCGGGCGCTCACTGCTGTGTGTCGTGATGCTTCCGTGCCTATGTGGCACTGCCGAAAGCCTTGAGCTCCATCTCTGACGATCTCTGGTATGGTGAGCCCTTAGCGACCAAAATGTTTGATACCGGGTTAGTTCATCGTGTTTTCGTCCCCTCGGTCTCATCCCCTCCATTCCCGGTTAATTAAGATTTCAATAAGTTTCCGGGCAATTTAGAGCAAGATAGATAAGATAGATAGATTTTTTTTAACCAAATTTGAAGTTTTTAAAAAAATCTTAATTTTTCTACTAGGAGATAAGAAGTTGTTGTATGTATATTTAAATAATTTTGCATTTTTTTACAGGTTCGACAAATGTGTGATCACTTTAAAATACAATGCTTCAAAGTACCCAAAGACAAGAGAAAGTAGAAATTATTTAATTAAATAATTTAAACTTATTTAATTAAAACCAATGTTGTCTTATTTATTATATTTTAAGGGGTAGAAACTAGTTTGATTTTAAAATTATTGATATTAATTAATTTTGACGGTCAAATATCATAACTTAAGTAACGCGTTTAAATCCGGTAGTGATGTCTCCAACCTGCTTCCCGAAGATCCAACTAGCATCAGGTAAAAATATGACAACATAGCACAATCTAATCCAGAAATAAATAATTCAATACAGAATAGCAAAAAATGAGCAACCACACATCGCGGACTGGTTACTAGAACCGCCTCTCAAACGAGAGGGAACGAGATGGATATATTGTACCATTTCGTATCGAAGCTACGTCTTTAAATTACACGTTCTCATAGCCTTGTAGCCGACACAATTGCGTACAAAGCGCACAAACATCCATATAAACTCATTGAATTGTAAGCCGTATTGTAAACCAGCAAAGCTTATATTCAAATAAACTATATTGCACTTACGACGTTACGCAGCCAAGGCGAAATTTAGTAACGGGGGGTGTTGGACATGGACACCAAAATCGGGTTTAGAATTTCAGTACGGTTTGAGATAGCTACGGGGAGCTTTGTTAGTCCGAATGTTGACGATTTTTTTTACGCTATCGTAACAAATTTAAGTTGAAACCGGTTTTTTTGTGTGTGACGATATTTTAAAGTGCGCTGTTTTAGGTAAGTGTGGTGAAATTGAACTGGTGTGGAACTGGGCATGTTTTTTGATGCATGCGATGGTTGCAAATGAGTTAATTTATCGAATGCGGGAATGCAGACATTAAGAATTGAGGTAAAATTGATAACAAATATTTATATACGGTGAAAATATAAACTAATTCCTTAATGAACAATTAATAAAACGGCCATACTTGTTTATTATTTCTTTGAGACATATATAAATGTAACATTTCACTTGTAGCTAGACAGGAAGATTTAGAAAAGAGGCTAGAGGCTTATAACCGACTTTTTAATTTCATCTTTGGGAGTGATAAAAATTCTAAATTTAAACTTAGAACATTCTAATTAGAAAATTAAACTTCTTAAAAGATCTTATGTCCTGGTATATTTTGAGAAATGATTTATAGTGCCTCCCTGGCTCAGTGGTTAGCGCGCATGTCGGAGGTCCTGTAACGATTCCCGGCGCTTCTTTAGGTAGGACTAATTAGCCTTAAGACTTGTGCCATAGGTTACGGATGTCAGAGCTTTATTTTGTAACTGGAAGGTTATTTATTTCTCAGCGTTTATTATAAATTTTGACATATATTTATGATGTACTTAAAACCCAGAATTATAATTATAAATGGCTCAAGGCAATTACGAATTCAGGGATTCAATTCCCGACGCGAGATTGAAGTAAAAAAATTTGCAACAAATAAAATCACGTTATAAAAATTTGTTATTTTGTGTTTGAATTTAAAACAGAAGAATCAAAAACGGCTTGACTAATTCGAGAATGTTTTTATTTATTTCCCAGAGAGAATTGAAAAAAGTTGAAAATATAAAAGAAAAATAGTATTTAGTACTCAGGTTTTTATCTCTTAAAAGTGAATAGTTTTCTTTTTGCTATGCTAACCTCATAGCAAAATGTTGGTATGTTACGACTAAAAAGATAGGCTAAGTCAAAATAAGGCGCCATTATCAAACCCTTATTTAGCATCTACATTACGTAAGTGTCAAAAATAACTTGTCGTATTCCATTTCAATCACACCAGTATGAAATATTTATATAAGAAAATATTAAAACATCTTTTATTACTAATTATACCAATAAAATTTCCACCATTAATTATAAAGTACATTACAATTGTTTGTTAATTATTTTCCTGGCTTTTCTCCCATACCACTCTCAGTTCCTCTGCTCATATCACCCACTGATTGTGGTCACTCTGCATAATTTACCTTCAGTGTTCAGAGTTGTTCGGATACCTGCAGCTAAGTTTCATACGTCAAGGCAAAATACGAAATTCCACCCGTATTAAGACGTCCGTCGTTCCACAAGCTGAGCGTTTCTTTAAACTTCTTTAAAGATCTTATGTCCTAGTATATTTTGAGAAATGATTTATAGTGCCTCCCTGGCTCAGTGGTTAGCGCGCATGTCGGAGGTCCTGTAACGATTCACGCCGCTTCTTTAGGACTAATTGAATTGGCCTTAAAAATTGTGGCCGCCCCCCATGCCCCACGGGGTTAAAGCACTATGTGTAACCAGCTGCCCAGTGAAGTTTTTCCGAACTAATTCGACTTAGAGTCATTCAAGAAAAGAACGTAGCAATTCATGAAAGGCCGGCGAGCCTTGTCAGTCAGTGTCTATATCACTTGACGCTCGACACATGAACCCTTTTAGGTCTTGCCCTCAGATTTGTGTATCTTCTTCACGGTTGTCAATCTAAATGGCAAGTAGATGATCAGCCAGACGTGTGTCGCCAGGCACAGAAGTCCCACCTACTTATTGACATCACAGATATCCCAGATCCAAGAGCTGCCAGGTTGTCAATAAAATTACAAACAACACTGCTGTATTGTAATTGAATATATTATAATGCTGAACGAAGGAATCTCAACCCTGGAGTCTTAGCACCAATAGTTTTCATTTTAGCAGATATCTTCTTGTAAATAAATAATAAAATGTGTGCGTGTACACACGTAAGAAGTGTAAATTATTTATGACCTTATTTTTCGAAAAATGATCTACTATATGCAACTTTACAGAAATTAGTTAAATAAAGTTAAATTAGATAAAGTTTAACAAAAGGCTTTTATTATCATAGACATAAATACAGATAATACAATTATTTCATTTTACCTTATTATTACTAAGATTATTACAGAATTTCATTAATTGTAATAGAATTATTATTATCATTGTTATCGTTATGATATTTTTGTTTAATGGCTTCGAATCAATCGTGGTAGGGACAGGAAAATATGTCGCGTAACCGAAAAATGTGACGTTAAATTTTTTCCAACGCCAATGAAGAAGATTCACTTTAAAAAAATTGTAGTGGCTTCGGCTTCGATTCTTATGTGCTGTCGAGTTTTTTAAGAATATTAACCTACCGGCAACGCACTCGGGAGCCCTCTGGTATTGAGAGTGTCCATGGGCGGTATCACTTAGCATCAGGTGTAACTGTTAAAAAAAGCCCAAAACGTTGACGGCGTGTGTCAGTGACTGAAGGCAGATTACCTACTTGCCTATTAGATTGACATTCATTACTGTTTCGTGAGTGTTCAGAAATCTGAAGCTTAGACCTAAAGAGGTAGTGCCATTTCTAATTACAATGCAGTTCTAGATTATTAGAGTAATTACAGTTCGACATTGTTAAATACAAATGTGGATTTTACACGAAATGTTTTACAAATACACAGTATTTGGCAAACGACAGATCGTAACTAAAAAAACTAAAACACGATTGTTTTAAAAACATTGTTTCGCATTTTTTGTGTTGTTTATCATTGAGTTAAACATTTAACCGATAACAATGTATATACACTTAGATATTTCGTAATTGTCACGAACAAAAGAAAATAAAACTGTTCTTTTAAGAATTGATACGCTCTTCTCTTGACGATCTCTAAGTTGAATTGGTTGGATATACTTCAGTGGGCAACTGGTTCCACATTAGCACTACTGCAAAGTGCCTTATGTGGCTCAACTGTGGAACGATGGACGTCAATATGATGCTGGTGGAATTTCGAATTCTACAAAAGATCTTTGATATATTGACAAGTTGTCATTTATTAATGAAATGGCTATATTAATAGAAATACTTCATTTCTCTGGTCGACTCATTCTATTTATTGCTAAACCACAAATATATCTTCTAGACAGTCTTCTTGGACTAAATAAATTTTAAATAACAGAAGCTGCAAGGTGAGCCTAAACAAATAATAGTGCAAAACAAACTAAACACAAGTCTGCCCAGCCGTGTATTCCGCGAATTCTCATTACGAACACATATGTATGTCTATTGGTTTGTTCAATTGGTCAAGAAACAATTGTTCGATAAAGTGACATTGGTTTTGGAAATTTTCGAGGCACAGTCATTATTGGTGAGAACTTTTAGGGCTATAAAAGTCGCTTTAATTAAATAAAAAAAACAGTTAACACAAATACACTTGTTACGGAAATTAATAAAAATAAATCGGAATATATATTCGTGTATATTTTTATTTCTTGAATTCTGAGGAAGGTTTTTATTGTAAATTATTGAAATTTAGTTTTTTTTAACACTTAGATATATGGAAAAGCGATCGGTCTGTATGGGGTAGCAAAATGTAGCTACTAAAAAGGTATATAATAGCTTGTATGGGATGTTAAAAATCAGTGTACAAGTAGACCATATTTAAAATAATTAATATTATTAATACATTCTCTTGGCAAGTCAAAAGAAGAGTATGACCTATTTTTTAAAGGATATTCATGCACTATATGTCCCTTAAAGAGTGATTAGAAGTGACAGTCGGTAAACGAGGAATTTCGTTTCGGATGCCATATGCTATGCCGCCATGACTACATGACTTCGGTAGATATAAAATATACAACAATCTTCAAAAATAGGGTGCCATGAGCCCAAGATGCTCCTCATGACACCACCATTGGCATTCTACTCCTGCAACAAAACCTACTTGTCCATTATAGGTACCAGGAGAATATGCGTCATAAGGAAGTAATATTAAGACTGATGTCAAAGTTTTTTTTATAGTAGATACTTTATATGCCAATGGAGGCTATTAGGTCTGGGCCTCCAGACCTAATAGCCTCCTAATAGACGATGTTTTCCTTCCCGTACGAGCTGATGTTAGATGCGCACTTAGGCAGAAAGTCAGGTCTCGAACTTGTGAACACTGCCTACACATATACTATACGATTTTTTTTTTAATAAGCCAACACAGGTAATTCACAATTCCCAGACGCAGTGTACATATAAACTGTATCTTTTTATTAAAGGTACAAAATTATAGAATATTTTTTTTTCCTCTGTGATCTATGGTTCAGTCTTCAGACATATACCGATGGAGTTACAAACCACACAAGTGGAACACTATCTTTATTTTTGCCAGCAGCCCAGTGGAGATGAAATTTTATATCAGTGGAGAAAATGACGACTTCGACATTATTTAACCTTTTATTAATGAAGTGTGCTGTGTCCTCTTTTTACGGCACGGGCTGTGTAGGGATGTGCGTTGGTTATCGATAATTAAACGTCAAACGCAATTTATCTGCTATAACAGTTAGTATATTGATATATGCTTTTATATAACAACTCTAGGTTCGCAATGGTCATACTTTTTTCAAGTTGGTAATGTTAAATCAGGAATAATAAGTAGACTTAGTGCAGTTTTTGCATAGTGGCTTCAACGTGTGACTCTCATCCCCGAGGTCGTTGGTTCGATCCCTGACTGTGCACCAATGTCTATGTGCTCATTTAACATTCGCTCGAACGGTGAGCAACATCGTGAAGAAATGTTGCTTAAGACCCAAAAAGTCGACGGTGTGTGTCACAGGAGGCTGATCACCCACTTGGTTATTAGATTTTTGTGTTAACTTTATGAAACATATACTTAGGCCCAGACCTAAAAATATTGTAGCACCACTGATTTATTATATAATAAGTTCACGCATTTGAAACTTTTATGAACTTTTGAGAGTTTAAAAATGTTTATCAATAAATTAGTGAAAGTTTTTATCGATAACAAAACCCCATCCCTAAACCGTACGCTCGACTAGGCTAAGTAATCCCGACGCGCCAGGGTTTAAGTCTTAAAACTACGCTTAAGAATTCGCAGAATACACGCCTCGGTAGGCAAAGACTACGAGCGGTTTCGCTTTTGTTGGTTTTGCACTATCTTTGTTTAATTAGGCTCGGCTTCGGGTGGCGAAGCTTCTGTGGGCTTTAATATGGAACCAGTGGTCATACTAGTGGTAACAATAATAATGCTTAGTAAAAAATCTGTGGCGCGACAACCTTTATAGGTCTGGGCCTTAGATTTCTGTATCTGTTTAATGATTTGCCAATCTAGGCAAGTAGGTCAGACACTTGTGCCTGACGCTGTTGACATTTAAGGTCGAAGGCAACATTTCCTCACGATGTTTTCCTTCACCGTTGGAGCGAATGTTAAATGCGCATATAGAAAGAAAGTCCATTGATGCATAGCCGGGGATCGAACCTATGGCCTACGTCCTCACCCTAGTCCTCGCGGATGAGAGTCGCACGCTGAAGCCGAATGAAGGTGAATGTAGCCGGCAACTATGCGTTCTACCAGTATCTACCCGTTTGCCAATCACTCACACACATAATTTACGATAATTACGAGTTATAAATTCAAAAGATTTTAAGAAAACAAATAAAGATTGTGGTCAATGCCAACTGTCATCAACAACAAACATCTATAATATTGTCTGTTGAACGTGAATTGTGAATTTCTGTGCCATTCAAACAGTAATAATATTTTTAATGATAAAATAAGGAATAAAAAAAAACACTTCTCCGTATTAAATTATGTCATATTATAATCGGTTTTTGTCTTCTCTGAATAGATTTTGTATTATCGACAACTTCGGACATGCCTATTTATTCTTAATAGAATAAAAAATGTCATGTTATATCTATATCTATATTCATATTTTTTCTTTTGATTAATTTATTCCATCGAGAATCAAATTCAAGACCTGATTGATACATTTACAACAGAAGCACACGAAAAAATAAGTTTTTTTAAAAATGTATATTCAAAAATAATTTTGCCATTTCTCGATAGCAATGAGGGAATAGGAATTTTGGAATCTAAATTCCGCTTCACACCAATATTATACAAACGAATCAATTATAAGTTCACTAACCACAAAAACGCGACAAAAAGAACACTGACCATAAGGTCCAGAACAATCCACATGTGCCCACAGATTAACGAAAAAGGAACACTCTGTCCCTCTCTAACACAGCTTTACTACAGCTATCTCATTCACACGAAATAATTCCAGGAATCGCACGAGTACAATGCGTCTGTTGTGCGCAGAAATAAAAAGGCGCGTGGCGGTCGGTTTGTGTTAAAACGCTTTTTTTTTGTTTATTCATATTAATTAGTATGCATAAGAAGCGATTGGTATTATAACACATGTCCTTACCGTTACCATAGTTACCAATCCATCGTTTCCATGGCAACACGATACATTTTTGGTACGATAGTTGTAGTGAATATTTTTCTCAGTCTTAGTAAGTTTTAAAGCGTTCATAAAATAAATACATTTTAGTGTGTGTGTCGTGATAAGACACACACATGCACTTCATTACGGTCTTATTGAAAAACGTAGCTTTATTCAATATAGAATTCATGTGCAAATTGACGAGTGACTGAAAATATTTAATATAATTATTTTAATTAAGTTTAAAATAATTTAAACTTCTCTGCAGAATTTTGTTGTCAGCAAAAATTATTTGTTCTCTGTATTTTTTACTTTGTAACGAAATACTTGTAATCAACGGATGTGATTGGTATTTAATTAAACACGTGATTAATCAGAGTTAACAGTTTGTACAGTTCCGATTATATAATTTATTGCCCAAAAGAGAATTAAATGTTAATATATTTAATTCATAATATATATTGATATAATTAGGGTTAGCGCTAAGTAATTTTAGACTCACATTTGAAAAAAACAATTATTTTTGAAAGAAAACAATTTTGTAACCGGATAAAATCTATTTGTATTATTATAAACTTATAATTATTTACATAATTTTAAATTTTCCGACGTTATAAATAAATAAATATAAACAACTAATTATATGTGTAAAAGCTATGTTGACCAAAGACAAATACTATAAACAATTATTTTTATTAATTTTAACCAATTAAAGAGTATTTTGGTAGCAAGCTCTGAATTGCCTGGTTGAGATTGCTAAATAACTCAAAAAAAATAACAAATCCATCATCATATATAAAAATAACAATAATTACAAATTCATACAATGTACCAGGGTCCCCGAAATGTGTAAGAGATAACAATCAGGGCCCTTTCAGCGTCCCTATCGCGCCATCTCACTTTTTGTCCATTTATCACGATCTAATAAAAACTGTCTAGATTTAACGTGGATTAAATTTGAATTAGTCGGATGAATTCGAAATATTTTTCGATGTGATTTAAAAGTTAAGACGATTTTATTTTGATTTAATCAAATTGGTGCGACCATACGAGCGACTTAGATGCGTATAGCCAGAAAGTCCATTAGTGCACAGACCAGGATCAGGACTACAACCTCAAAGTTGAGAGGCGCACGCGCATGCTAGGTTAACACTGATATGGTCATTATAGGGAGAGATTCAACGAAGCCGTTTGATTCTCTATACAACAAAAGGGACCACTGCATCTTCTACCGCATTTATCATGGAGAGTAGTTTCATCGAGGCAGCATACGAAAATCCATCCGTATCACCTGGACATCGTCGTTCCACAATTGAGCGTTTTTAGGCAGTTTTTAGCTGCCCACTGAAGTATTTCCGAACCAATTCCACTTAGGATCCTTCACGAAAGCGCACTGGCACTCGCGAGCCTTCTGACATTGAGAGTACCTATGGGCGGCGGTATCACTGAGGTGAGCCTCCTGCCCGTTTGCCCCTTTCTGTAAAAAAAAAGAGAATTTCTTTGTTTGATTCATCAAACATATTGAACCTGAAGTTTCCTACTTGCCTATAAAATATACTGTTAGTGTCGCCACCATTTTAAACTCTTGATTAAATGTTAAATAAGTTTTAGTTTAGAGAATTCTTTTATAGGTGACACGTTAATAAATATATCTTTCTATATTTGATTTCAAACTCGTTGCAATATTGAATAGATTAAACAGGCCGATACATTGTCAGCAATGCCTTCTACGGTTTATGATTTCCTAGTAATTTGAATCGGTGTAACTGAATAATCAAGGCAATTCTTATTATTTAATTACATTTAATTTATATATAATATATACACACATACATATAACAAAAATGGCTGTTAACCTTTTTAGCTCTGGGCCTCAATTTCTGTATCCGTCTCATGATCTTCTAAATCAAAATAGGCAAGTAGGTGAAAAGCCTCCTGTCACACACACGCCGTCGACTTTTGGGACAAATGTCGATTTCCTTACAATATTTTCCTTCAGCGAGTGTTAGATGCGAAAGCCCAATGGTGCACAGCCGGGGATCGAAACGAACTCCGGGATAAGAGCGCATGCTGAAGCCACTAGGCCAACACTGCTTCATCGCTGACAAGCTTCTCTGTCCGACAACCCTAAGGAAAACGAAATGTATATAATGTAGTAGGCGTTTATATACAATAGATGTTTTAATTATATATTAGACACTCATAACATCTGCGTTTTCCATGGTTCTTTTTAGATGAATGAATGTAATCGGTCCAGTAGTTGGAACCAATGATCTATAAACACACGTGTGTGGTCTTAAAATGTGCTTATTAAATGCGATACAAAAATTGTCATGACATCACGACCACCTAGCTCGAGACTCCCGATAAGGCAACTATTTTTAAACACCTTGCAAATACAATATATAATCATCTTCATATGTATGTCGTATGAACGCGATAAACTTAAACACTGCTGGATGGTCACCAACAGATCAACAATGTTATTTTATTTTTATATAATAATAAAGTCTTTATATTCGGAAACTCTGTGATCTGTGATCTTTAATATATTTTCACTACAGTACATCCCTTCTTAAAACTGGCAAAGACCTCCTGTTACTCTTTCCACTGTTTTTTATTCTTTGCGACTCTTTTCCAGTCATTTCCTGCTGTAAATTTGAGTTAGTCCTCCAATCTTTTGCGTTGTCGGCCTCTACGTTGTTTTTCGCCTCTAGGGTACCATCCCGTCAATATTTTGCTCAATTTTTCATGTTTAATTATTAGTATTTTTAAAATCATTTATAAATGTCACTTTTCGGAAGTAATGATGTCGATTTTTCTTTAAATATGAGAATCTACTTATAGTGGAAAGAAAATAAATCAAAACACCATTTTGATTCGAAATTAAAGTAGGTACGTCTATGTAAATACATTAATTGCAACCTTTGAACGTAAAATAGGTATGTATCTTTATACATCACAAATTATTTTAAAGTATTATGTACATAAAGATGAGTCAATTTCGCCTCATTCATTCATTCATTTTCTAATATATATTCTACTTATTTGCTTTTTTATGTAAATTACATTAGGGCCATTGAGAAAAAGCGCGTATTAATTGCAAAAGAAAAGTAAAAGCTGTATACAAACTCCATAAACAACAGACCAATAGCGTCGAGTAATAAAGAACAATTTTACATCAGTAATTTTTTATCTGTCTCGATTCAATAGAATAAACAACAAAAGAGCATTCTGAATAAAAGTCATTAAGCGCGCTGAAAATGCGTTCTTATAACTTCGTAATAAAGATTTATTTTGCCTGAACCTGTTCCTAGGATAGGATAGCGTATTTGAATTGTTCGAAATTCAATTTAGTTTGGCGGGCGGAAAAGGCGTGGTTTGTATTGGGCGGGACGAGGGAAGGAGATAGGACATCGCGGATGTTCCTCATTCAAATTTCGCAGCTGTTAGGGGCCGGCAGGAATTTTTGGCGGGATTAAGAATCAGTTGTCACAGATAATGAATACTTTCGTTGTTGTAGATAATAGTCGAAAAAAATATCTGGAATCTCATGTACAAATAAATAGTTTCGGCGTGAGTCCTTATAGGTTTTAATTTTAACTAGAAAAGCGTGGAACTAACGTTTAGTAAAGAGAAACGATCGTATGATAACAAAAATATGCGTTGTGTCTATATTCGCAAGGTCAGGAGGTCATTACTTAACAAAATACCTAATCAGCAACCTACTTAAGAACAAATAATTGCTGAGCAAACGGAATGTTTATAAATAGCTACTACGAGTACATACGTAGTACGATATAATTAATGAAATTAAAATTATTAGGCATTTAAACTAATTAGGCGGAGGCTTTGTGCCGTGTATACGCAGAGACAAGTGGTTCTCTATTCCACACTTAAGCGGCACAGATATCCGATATGAACGGACATCCCAGGACCTCATCAAGTCCAACTTAATAAATACTACTAACGAAATGACGCAGTTCCTGTTAAAGTACATTAATTTATTCACAGACACATCATAAATATAATAATGTCATAATAAATGGAAGAAAATTGTTACACAGATAAAAAATAAATCTGATAGATTTGAAAACACAACACAACAACCAACAATACAACCTTTTCTAGGCAAGTAGGTGATCAGCCTCCTGTGCCTGATACGTCGACGACTTTTTAGGTCTAAGGAAACATTTCCTTACGATGTTTTCTTTCATTTTTAAATGCGCACATAGAAAGAAACTCCATTGGTGCAGCCGGAAATCGAACCTACCACCTCAAGGATGAGAGTCACTACTAAGATAAACATATATACGAACAAAACATGAAAATCTAAGCAATTTAAAAACCATTACAACAAGGTTTATAAAGAATTAATTTATAATTAAAATTATCCCCAGACAAATACCACAGATAAGTGATTTTAGTTCGTGATGAGATTGACGTCTTCCTGTTCGTAGTGTTGAGTTACTCTGTGCAAGTAGACCATTTTTTATCATAATTTAATTTCTGTAATAAAATCACGGAGAGAGTGATCTATGTAATTTTGCCCTTTCCTTTTAATAACAACGAGTTTTACAGTCGCTAATAGACTGTTAAAAGCAGATGCTTAGGGTTCCCTGGACAGCTGACTAAACAAACGTCCATATTAAGAAGTCTTTCGACACTTTGTTACCAATGTAACTTGCGGTTTCTAAAACACGTAGAGAAAACGTGACGTGGAGGCCATACTTCAATGCTGAACCGCTACTCGCTGGGCTGAACAAAGAGCCCTGCCCTGGTCTTACCATCACCCAGGCGCAGTCACTTACCGAAGATGAAGAGCTGTTCGAATCGTCGACGACCAATCTTTTTCTGACCAGCTTGACCCCTCTGCATTGCGTAGAGATGTGGGGTTCACACTGCATCTTCTCCCGCATTTACCATGGAGAGTCTTCAGAGGAGTTGTTCGGATTAATACCTGCAGCTGAGTGTCATCGGACGTCGAGGCAGAATACGAAATTCCACCTGTTTCACATCGACATTCGTCTTTCCATATCATAGCGTTTTTTAAGCAAGTTTGTGCCATGCACCACTACTATGTGGAACCAGCTGCCCACTGGAGTATTTCCGAACCAATTCGACTTAGGGTCCTTCAAGAAAAAAGCGTACCAATTCTTAAAAAGCCAATCGTGAGCCCTCTGGCATTGAGTGTGCGGGCGGTATCACTTAACATAAAAAAGAAGACACAAATTAAGAGCGTTACTGAAGAAGAATATATAAACAAAATCGTTGTTTGACGATCCATAGTGCATTTAAAACAAAACTTTATTGTAATCGAATTGCGGGTAATTTGCGAATCCGATTAAAATCGATTAATTTATGCGTCGATTGTATCGTTGAGTCTCATCAGAAACAATTATGCATGTAATTTGCGTTGAGTTTAATTAATGGAGAATGGTTACAATTAAATGTTTAAATTGCTGTTTTATTTAAGTCGTAAGTTCATTATTAATATAATATAGACAATAAAAAACTAAACAACCTTTTTCAAGAGTGAGACACTCAAATTTTTACTCACGAAGTTTTCTTTCGTGTGAGTGTTAGCGCACATAGAGCCTATTGGTGCACAGCCGGGGATCGAAGTCACACTTTGCAGCCACTAAGCCAACACTGCTATACCGAGAATATATATAGACGTTACCAGTAATTGTTTTATACAAAAGGAATGCTAGGATACATTGATAAGCAGTGTCGAATGAGTTAAAACCGTTAAAACTTATGGTTAATTTATTATTAGATCAATATCAGTGACTCTCAACCCTGAGGTCGTAGGTTCGAGCCTCGTGTGTCCACTAATGGACGTTCTATGTGCGCATTTTACTTTCCTTGTAACGGTAAAGGAATTCAGGCCTTAGTCCCAAAAATTTAAGGACGTGTGTCAGACTCACATACTTGCCTATTAGATTGACAAATGATTATGAAATAGATTTATAAATCTGAGGTCCAAACCTAGCGGTTGTAACCAAAAGGTTGTAGCTCCATTGATTTATTTTTATTTTAGATCTATTAGCGACCATTCAATAGTAATAATAAGTCATAATTATTATTGAAAGTAATGAGCTTATGTTGACAATGGCGGCTGACAGCAACGCCTTTGCTCTGACATATATTCATTGTTATGAGAATTGGTAACAATAATTGTTTATCGTTAACTTTTTTAAAGAAAACACTTTATCGGATTGAAGCTATGTATTATTATAAACTTATAAAAATTATACATAGCTTCAATCCGGTAAAAGTGTTTTCTATAAAAAAGTTTTGAGCTATGTTAACAAAAGACAATACTATGCAAACTTTTTGCTAAAGTAGACTAGATCCTCGTTCGCGTATTAAGCTTTATTAAGCCAGACAAAGTCACAGGCAACGAGCTTTCTAAATAGCTGAAGAATTGTCAGTAAATTATTCTTAACGCTTGTCGATGTTATCTGCAATCTTGTAACTTTATTAATTAATGGGCTCTTAAGGTTTAAACATCCACATAGTTGAATTTTAATATATTTTTTATGAATGCTGTATAATAAATATTGATTTACTTAATATAAACAGCGATCTTGTCTTTGGTTTTGTTTCTCTAATACAAGGAGAAAATACGTAAATGTAAACGCGTAAATATAGAGCAGTGTCTAGTGGCTTCGGCGTGTGTCTCTCATCCCTGAGGTCGTAGGTTCGATCTTATGCACCAATGGAGTTTCGGTCTCTGCGCATTTGCATTTAACATTCGCTCAGTTCAGGAAAACATTATGAGAAACTTGCCACAGACCCAAAAAGTTGACGGCGTGTTACATTGACAATCATGAAACAGATTCATAAATGTGGCCCAATCCTAAAAAGTGTTGTAATTTTAATTAAAAACGCATATAAAACACCTAAACAATCGATATTATGTCAACATTTAAGGAATCTCAAAACTTATAATTATTAATATCTCAAATAATTTATTTATTTCCAACAGTATATAGTATTTAAATTATCTTATCCTACATATTAAAAATAATAATTTAAAAAGTAAAAAACAATTTCCCAAGCTGACGAAATGCAGCTCGATCAGGTACACCACAAGCTCATAATGCTGCCACAGCTACCAAACTTTTAAAATTATTACGTAAGCATGATGGGGGGGGGGGGGGGGGTGAGGGGAGATCTTTGATTCTTATTTGGTGATTATGTCAACAGTAATTATTTACTTTTTAACACACATTGTCAATGCTTGAAAACGAAATACATTTTCGAGTATTCCTGCAAAAAAAAAAACGTTTTTTTGTTATTTATTAACACTTCGTTACACTACAATATAAAATAAAAAATTGTACATAATTAAATCAAAATGAGGGCAACTGGCGGAGTAAGGAAAAAAATAAATAATTCAGTTTATGTACTTGTATTTACTGAAAATAGTGGGGGGAGATTTGCAGTACATCTTACGAAAAACTTGAACAGCCTCGTCCAACAAGCAAAGTTCACTTTCTTGGGCTTGCCATCATTACATCCAGTGCACATTGTAGCGTGGTTTTGTCTCTATCCGTCGAATTGTGTTTTGTCTATGATGAAAAGAGACAGCACACCTGTCTCATATTCAGTTTAAAGTTGTATCTAGCGAATGAAACAAATATAACGTTTCCAGATCGTTACGTAGTCGCCAAAAACATCAAATTTTTTAATGTTAATTTGTTAATGACTATCAAACAGTGGGCGGTCGCGATAATTAAGAAGCCGGCGCACCTGTATATCATAGATATTTTAAAAATACAATTTTTTATGACCATGTCACGCCGTTTCACCACTTTATTTAGCTTGTATCGCTCAAATTGTCTATCTAAAACAAAGTTACCTAGTTTCATTACACAGTATGTGTGCCGATTAAAACTTCACCATATTCTAGAGCTAGAAGACTAGTAGTAGCTCTAGGCAGAAGATGAGTAGATGCTTCCACTCCACATGACAGCACCACAGATCATAATCGCTCATAGCCTTAGGGCTGATAAGAAATATGCGCCGAAAAAAATTGTTCCCAAGACTAAACATTCAAGCAGTCTTAAATTAAAAAGAAATCTACGGTCAGGTTCGACCTGAGATTTGTGTGTTCGTTCATTTGTTTTTTCTAATAGGCAAGTAAGTAAGGAGTCGTCCCAACACCCAGAACACCTGTTGGATCATGTTTTCCAGTGTTTTTAGGTCCATGTTAAAAAGAAACGTGAAGAGTTGGATCTCCGTTACTCTAAATTGTACTGGTTGCTCGGAAGGCATTCCACGTTATCAGTACAAAATAAATTATTGATCTACAAACAAGTCCTGACACCTGTATGGACTTATGGTTGCCAGCTGTGGGGCTGTACCAGTAATAGTAAGTAATCCAACGATTCCAAAACAAAATGCTCAGGGGAATAGTCAATGCTCCCTGGTACATTCGAAATTACGACCTCCATCGGGACCTTAATGTAGAGAACGTCAACACATTAATAAAAAATACTGCTGGAGCACACGAACATAGGCTCCACCATCACGTGAATGTCGAGGCTATTCAACTCCTTGACACCACTGACCTAGTGAGAAGATTGAAAAGGATAAAACCATTTGAACTAGTGAACTAGTGTTAGTGAACTTTATTATTAAGTGCTAATCAGTGAATGAAAACAAAAATATATTGAACACAAGAACAGAGTGTCTTCCATTTAATAGAGACTGTAAGTAGTGTTATTGGACACATACTTATGATACCAATCCTTTTTAGTAAAGTAGGTTAGACTTAAATTACTTATTAGTCTTAAGTTAGGCTAGATCGTAATGTTGCAGGATGTCGTAGTAAAGACACATGTATATAAAAAAAAAATGTTTTCCACTAAAGGTGTGTTTCCCAATGTGGGGGGAAAGTCAACAATAGAGTCGTTTATATATTAATGTTATTATAATTATAATAAAAAAAACTAAAATTACTAAATAACAAGAAAAATTATGTACTAGTAAAAATTAACAGCAAAAGTAAAAAAGTCTTGGAAGCTTTGTACATAAAACAAAAAACACCGACTTAAATTTTCCACACAATGTTTTCCTTCACCATTTACACTCGTTAATTGTGTACTATATGTCAACGCCAAATGCCTATGTTAAATTATTAATTACAAAGATCCATTGTTGTTTAGCCGCAATTAAAAAAAAACTTCACCAACGAACACAACTTACGAATGCCCTAAAAGTGTTTCCACTTCCATCCACTCGAGTTTCAATCGATAAAATCACCTCGACACCTTATCGATTACCAGCCCGCGTTAAAACCTGTATCACAGTTTTATTAAACAAATTACACGGCTCAGGAATGTGTGGTATTTTCACAGAGAAATGGGATCTAATGAGAACAAACTATAAAGATTGTATTTTTTTTTTTTTTATTAAATAGGGGGCAAACGGGCAGGAGGCTCACCTGATGTTAAGTGATACCGCCGCCCATGGACACACTCAATGCCAGAGTGCTCACGAGTGCTTTGCCGGCCTTTTCTTGAAGGACCCTAAGTCGAATTGGTTCGGAAATACTTCAGTGGGCAGCTGGTTCCACATAGCGGTGGTGCGCGGCAAAAATTGCCTTGAGAAACGCTCAGTCGTGGAACGTCGGACGTCGAGGTGATACGGGTGGAATTTTGTGTTTTGCCTCGACGTCCGATGCTGAAACACAGCTGCAGGTATTAATCCGAACAACTCCTCTGAACACTCTCCATGGTAAATGCGGGAGAAGATGCAGAGTGAACCCCACATCTCTACGCAACGTATTATTTCCAAAACGTTATAGAAACCAAAGATTTAGAACTAAAGGGAAAATTAATAGCTTTGAAGTGGAACGGTGTTAAATCATTCTCAATCAGCTGTATGCATTGATTTTTTAGGGGTCAGGTGGCCAGCATAAGTAGGTACAGAGGATGAGTAAAAACGTGTATGTACACACGTTAAAAGTTGTGCTTTTTTGGCGTAACAAATTATTTTTTATCTTTCTACGTTTGTAGAAAAAACGACACTAACAATAGAAAAAATGTATTTATTGAACGTTTCACTATAACGTATTATCTAGATAAGCCTATTTAAATATGACAAAAAAATATTTCTACGTAATTAATTAAAACTCTTGCTACGTATAAAACATAAACCCAACAATAAAATCAAGTTCACTAATTATTTAAAGTAATTTTTTCGGTTTTCGTTCAACTACCCACGCCTCCACGGCGACGCCGTTGACCATATATATGTTGAAATTCACCATATATATGTTGAAATTGACCATATAAATGTACATTGTGTTACATATATCAATAAATGATTTTGAATTTACAATATTATTCACCTACATAGTAATAACAATTAGCTATGTAACAAATTTAATTATAGTAATTTTATCAATTTTTTTTCTGAAATGGATATTTGGCTTGTGATAAAATATATCGTGTAAATTGCAAAATCATGTTCTATATACATTTTCGTCATAAAATGAATTAAAAGTATCAAACATTGGTTATGTTCAGATTTCTTTTCTATAGAGCGAAGTTATTTAAATTGTGCATCGATCTTACAAAATAGATACATACACTACTCAACTCTACCATATTTTTTTTACGTTTGCCCTACTTCAGAAACGATGACAAGAAATGAAAAAAAAAACAATGTACTTTTTTGGAGTTTGGCAGGCTGGCTGGCAGCATTTACTCGCTGTATTTATTCGTAGAGCGAGCTTTTAAAGCTTTGCAAGCTTTTGGGTATAAGCAATTATATTCTCTATTACTCTAATATTAAAATTTCCTATAGATACCTAAATATTGTAAATTCAGTTGACAGGCACTTTTATTTATTTACACTTCGTTACAATACAATATACAAAAAAAAATTAACATAATAAAATCAAAAGGAGGGCAACTGGCGGCCTTATCGCTTACGAGCGATGCAATTACTTACTTCCAGGCAAGCACTGTGAGTTAAGAAAAAATAAAAATGTATTAAATTACATAAGATAGGCAAGTAGTGCAAAAATACATGTTATACACAGTTATTAAAACAAAAACTAAACAGGAATAACAAAAAAAGCAAACTAAACTAAAAAGATGATACATTAAAAATAGAAATTAAAATGACGATAATTTTAAGATAAGGTTAAATAAACATTTTTTAAACAGCTATTTTTAACATTTCTAAAAATATTTTAACATTATTCATACGCTATATTGTCTATTTTACAAAAATACCAATTAAATTATTTTTATAGGTGAATAAATTTCACTTCTCAGTAGCCGAAAATGTATATATGAACCATGCTGTGAAGGTAGCTACCGTAACCCCCTGGTGTTGGAGAAGGCTTATACAGGGTGTTACAATGTAAATCAAAAACGAAAACGGAAAATTGGAGAAAAATGTTTCAATAAATTATTTACTATAAATTTTCGTCTCCGACACAGAGGATAAGAAAATATATAAGTATATATCTGTAGGCAATGAAAATGTATTTATTTTACAGATTACATACAGATTAATATACAAGATCAATGCACATGTTCAATTTACGTTGTTTGTTTTGTTCGAAAGGTTTTTTCAGTCTGTGCCTCAGATTTCTGTATATGTTACATGATAATGACAATCATGAAATAGATACAGACATACTGATAGGCAAGTTCGTGATCAGCCTCCTGTGCCTGACACACGCCGTCGACTTTTTGGGTCTAAGGCAACATTTCCTTACGATGTTATGCCCTTGATGTTTGAGTTATTTTTTTAATTACTAGGAAATTAAAGCGTTATTCTGACAGAATGACATAGTTAAAATTGTGCAAATAGACTGATTTATTATAGATACATATATTGGCTCTTTGTATGTATTTATATATACACCTCCCCCATAGAATATCAGGCACGCTAGTAGAGATATTTATGGACGAGTGACTGACATATTTTACAATTCAATTTTTTTAATTGTGATCTGTGCTCAAGCAACAATGAGAAAGCCCATCCCGGTATACCTTTATACACTGTTCATACCTTGATATATTGATTAAACTTAATAATGTAAGAAATAATCAATAAATAATGTATTCTGACTATATATAAATAAAATATGTTGCTAAGCTCAAAAGTCAAAGACAGTGAACTGTGAGGAAGATTTTGGAAAATGTATTTATTTTTCATACTTAGGTTTTATTCCGGAAATGCGTAGTCTTAGGGGTAGCATAGAATGTACTAAAAATGTTGGTTAAGTATAAATCATATAAAGGCGAAACGATATTCGCGGATGCATTTAGCTGCATCTAGACATTAGTATCTAAATAATAATATAATCATATCTAAAAAAGTGGTGAGACAAGTGAGTCAACTAAGAAGAGGTTGCCTGGAAAGCGCTCGAAAGCGATAAGGTCGCCAGTTGCCCTACGTTTTAATTAATCTGGTCAGACAGACAGAAAATTTATTACTAACGACACACACACGCGCACTAAATAATAATAAAAAAAATGGAAAGAAAATGAAACATTATAGGTACTTTTTAAGTGTGTATTGTGGCAGTAACTAGCCCTGGCTCAGCATTATGTGGAGTAGACGTTCTATA
Organism: Pieris brassicae; assembly: GCF_905147105.1. Taxonomy (NCBI): domain Eukaryota; kingdom Metazoa; phylum Arthropoda; class Insecta; order Lepidoptera; family Pieridae; genus Pieris; species Pieris brassicae. The sequence continues at coordinate 22,024,016 of NC_059667.1, read as the reverse complement.
TTGTACTGTGTATTATATATACTTGCAAGGAAGTTTTAATACATAAATAAATATAGGTAATACATAAATATTTTTTGTATTATTATAGATTAAGTTTAGTAATTCAATAATTGTTCACGTGTAATTTTGTTTTCGTTAATTTTCGCTATGCACTTCTTACGTAGCCCTTAATATTTATATTTTTGTTAGTTTAGCGATAGATTCCTTATAATGTTTATGTTAGTTATTTTTCTTTTAATGTAAAGAACTATAAATAAATATATGTTCAAACATTCCATTCGATTTTGTTTAAAATAACCTCAAATAATACACGGGAGTGACTTACGTAGACAGAAAACTCCACTGATCACAGATGACTTGATATGGTGTTAAAAAACAAAATAATCAATTAAATTTCCCTTAATAAACCAATAATTAATAAACAATCGCAACATCCCGTATATAATAGAAGACCAAAGTAACATTTCATAATAATCCGTAGCGTGCAACGGAACGTTAATAATCAATTGTTTTTTTTAACTTTGACTTAGCGTTTAACTGCTTCTGTCATTATTATATCAAACGTGACTTTGGGATTTATTAAACTTGCAGCCTGTCCCGGCTTCACATGGACACTTATATTCAACGATGTAATGCATGCAATTCTCATGATGACAAAATATTTATGATTATTTTCATGATTTTATGGCTTGGTAACGAGACCTTTAAACCACTCTAAATGATATTTATATATTAGTGGTTGTTGGCCTAGTGGCTTCGGCATGGGACTCTCAAACCTGAGGACGTAGTCTTTGCACCAATAGACTTTCCCTGTGCGCATTTAACATTCGCTCGAACAGTGAAGGAAAACTTCGTAAGCGATGATTGGTGTCTTAGAACCAAAAAATCGAGGGCATGTGTCAGGAAACAGGAAGCTAATCACACACTTGCCTATTAGATGGACAGCGTCGCCCATCAAGTTGTATTGTCAAATCTGTGACAGTATTCCCCTGCATTTATTTGTTTGACCTAAGTATACTTTCTCATTTCTATGTTCCGTTTGTTTCGTAAATAACATTATGGAACCCTACATAGACCAAGTCGCGACCTTTCTAAGGGTATAATACGATTTTTTATCCTTATAGAACATACCTCCAAAATACTCTCTAAAATCTAGAGTTTTAATTTACGATTTATAATCTGTAACATACTGCTTTTCCAACAATGAATTATCTATATTTAGTACAACCAAGATCTCAGAAAGAAATTTAAAATTCGAATCACAATTTATGACAAATACCATAAATATTAATTAATGACGAATCCACAGCCTACGCTTAATTATGGATGCACAAATTTTATAATTTTAAAACAAGTCATAATTCACACCGGTTTTCTTGCGGTTACTGCTCTTTTGAAATTAGTTCATGTAGCAACAGAAGCTGCTATAGACAAAAAATAAAAAAAAATACAATCTCGATTACGTCAAAGTCAATTTGACAACTTGATGAACACGCCTTCGATGTTCGAATTTGGAAACCGTGTGGGTGGTCTGTACGTGTTTTTTTTTTCTTCTTTTTTTTTAATGTTTGAGGTAGGGCGATGACTAACAGCCTTTCAATAACTAGGTAGCAGTGTACCGTAATAATTAGTTTTGACACTTCTTAATATCTATTGTGGTTTAAATTATGCAGATTTCTTGATAAAAGGTATAAACTATTAATTAGCTATCTGGTTCCTGCTTATCTTACTTAGTTTAGGCATTTTACAGCCAATTTACGTTTCCCAACAACTTTTAAAACATCACATTTACAGTTTTTTAGCATTTCCTTTGAGATTAAAAGCTTTTGACTGTGTAAAGAATAAAAAAAAATCTTAATATTTAACAGCGACAAAAAAGTAATGTGTGCAATCAGTGAGTGGACGTAGAAAAATTGTGCCAAACCAATATGCCGCGAACTGTGCCCCGCGCAAAAGACTGTCAAAGTGACATTGACGTTTGTGTGATCGGAATGTAATCAGCATGGTGACATTGATGCCGTGTAGCTACCTCAGCGGCGGGTCCCCGCGATGCAGTTTGGAAACAGAGCCCAAGGTCAGAAAAAGATAACTAGCACTTTATCACAGTCGTAGCATAGACAACGCACATTTGAATTTCAATTTTTTTTTTAATTTTATATTGCACAAGCACGATGCATGATTTATTTTTTATGATTTATACAGATAGAAAAATCTCTGCCTTGTATTTTTGATTGAAAATTCAGGGATGTATGTACGTAGTATAATAATGGCCTGTACCAAGACGGAATTAAAGACAAACAAACAAAACGGACATAATGTTTATGTATTCCGAGGCTCGGGGTCATGTTACCCATTCATACGTATCTTTAGGGCCCATTAAAAAGTAATCGTGGTCGAGTTACGGACCTACGGAACAGAGAGTCGTTAGCCACATGATACCAGGCTGTCATAACTGCTGTGGTATATGACGCTTATCACCTTATCATATGAATGATAAATTTTGGAATGTTGATAGTTTAACAGGTAGACGCGCAATCTCATTATTCTTCCTATGTGCCGGTGGGAGACACATACGCCACCAGACCTTGAAGCATATAAAGTCCGTTTTTAGGAAAGGACAGATTTGATTCTACCCTGCTGCAGTTTCTCTTGATCTGCCTGATCGCGTGCATGATAGGCTATGTAAGGGTCGTATGTACTTAATTATCCTCTTTTCATATACACTTTATCGATGTCTACATAGACAAGAAACACGCAGACGAGAAAAGCCATTCTGTGATACCGGAGGTCATTGGCAATTGGGCTTAATACAAACAAAAGTTCCAATAACCAATGAGCATTTAAAATACTACAACCACAGTGACAAGGCCCATTTGATAAATAACCATAAAATATTTTTGTATTATCCATAGACTTAAATTTAAAATGTTTTTTTTTTGCTATATTTAGTGTGGCATAGAATTGTTATTATTATTGGTTTTTAATTTTATTGTTCAGTCCAAATCATAATCAATTAAAAAGACTGTTTCTAAAAAAGACCATTTTTAAAAATAGAACATATAATAGTGCCAACATTAACATCGTAAACAAAATGGCGTACTTAGCGTGGCTCTATAATCACGAATAAACTTTCCTCTGCGTTCCGAGAAATTAACTGACAAAGCGTTCCCAATGACCAATGAAACAATGTCGCTTTAAAAATAAAACGACAAAGCCACCCAAAGATAACACCAATAAAAACAAATTTGTACAGGCGCGATGCGATTTATCGAACCCGATGTCTCGATAGTAATCCTAAATTGTTCACTTACAGTATCGAAATGGTGTAAAAGACAAATGCTATATTGATCTTAATATCAATGCGTTAGAGCTCAATATTCTATGATAAGGTTATATTGAACCTTCTCGTGACGTCTGCTGTCCTAGTCGTGTGTTATATAAACGTCACATTTGCATAACCACCAACCTTGTTTTTTGGTTTATTTTTTTTAATTTTCTCACTTTCACGTTTTGAAGACGCGCAGTCAGAGTAATTAAGTAAGAAGTCGACTAAGTTTTCAAAGTTTTACCGGCAAGTATTTAAAACATTGTCCCTTTGAAAATAACTTAACAAAATTTTTAAACTCTTTGGAATGATGATTTTATTATCAGCATTTAAACTCAAAAACAAAGAGCCCCAGTACAAATAACACCAGTCACAAACAATAAAAAGAGCAAATTGCATAAATCACTAATATTAATTGACATTTCACACCAAATACCTAAAATGACATTAGGGCTGACACCTTTTTTTTTGCATATTTATTAAATAACAATTTCTAAAATCTCAAATATAATGCGGAATTAACCTTAGTATAAACAGCTGTTTCATTAACATGTTCACTGTTAACGTAATAAGAAGCATTTAGAGAAACTAAGTTAATGACGTCTTATTACTTAATGACAGATGCCTAATCCAAAAAAAATATTAACTGCGTATTGGATTTTTGCACATAAGATCGTTACTTTACGGTATTAACTCACCAGGAATAGTTAAATTCCCAGTGGTTAGTTAGTCAAAAGTATTTAATGAAATTTCATCTAGTAAAATATATTATTTACAAGTCACATTGACAATATCTAAGTAATTCTTAAAATCGTAACACGTATATTTTGATAGCCCTAAGCTAGTTTTAATATCAATACATCGAGTTATCGATAAACAAACACTAAGGATTTCAATAAATTAGAATATTTATTTCTTGGGCGCGGGAATAAGACGGGATGAGTCCCGGTCATAAATAAAGAGTAAGATAAAACAAATAAGGGTAACAAAAAAAACCTTGTCCCACACAACCTATGTCGCGTTTATATTGCTTGTCGCAAATACGTACTGTAGAAACAATTTAGTATAGTCTGTCTAGAAAATGTTTAATAATCTGTGTCTATTTATTTGTTACTAATAAAATTATGATTTAAAAAAATCTAATAAAATGAAACCACAAACATCGTAATCTTCCGTAACTTTAAAGAAGGCTCTGTTGGCCCATAGAGAGTTTTATTTAATGCTTTATGTTCTGTGATCCCAAATAACAATCAATAATATTTTCAAGATAATTCTTAAACATAAATTCCTATAGTTTAAATTTCGAATGCGTTGTTCCCGCGTAAAACATATAAATTAGCCGCCACTATCTCAAGATCGCGGCCTCACACCTTGTGCGGTGATTTACGCTTTCTCACACGCGTATCAAACGCAATGAGTTATGCGATCCTGGTAGATGAATGTGTACTAGGATCGTGTTGATGCGATTATGCAAGCCTTGTAGGATGGATTAATTTATAGAAGATGTCTTCTATCTTCTCTCTAGAGAACTTGCTAATATAGAAAGAATCTAAGGAAACCATAAATTAATATTTACACAGACAGGCTGCTTAGTTAGAATACTAATAATTTAAAATACTTATTTCTCTTGTAGTCGTTATATATAAACTATGAGAAAAGTTCAGTTTAGATTCGCATAGATATGGTTGCCCGTGGTATATAGGGCATATTTATTTAAGTTTATCTCGTGTTGTTAGATTTGTAATGAATGCAACAATAAAAAAAAAAATAGACAATACTCACAAGTGACACACACACACGTTAACTAAGATTAAAAATTGTTAAGCAACAGAAGTGAATAAAAAATAAAAAATATGTCAACAATGTAAAAAAAGTATCAGGCACACATGAAGCCAGAGGACGTGAAAACATTTCAAATTACCACCTAAAACGTTATCGATTCTAAACACAATCAAAACCTAACCTTATCTGTGGAGATGTAATGTTGACATTTCAATACTTTAGTATTTTTATAAGCCTGTATATCAAATGAGACGCAGTGGCGCCCTCCGAGGGCTGTAAAATAAATTCGGCTTGATTTTATTAATGTTGTTACCTTAATCTTGATCGGAGCCAGGCGACATTTAAGAGTTTTATTATTTATAACATGTAGTGTATCTAAAATCTTGGGTTTGTTAGCTTTGGGAAATTTGGGAAGCTGTATTCATATTATTTTAATGGTTGCGTCATAAAATGCATGTTTGTAGGTGCTGTTGTTTTTAATTAGAAGCTCCCACAGATTATGTAACTGCATGTATGTGGTTGACAAAAAAATTGAACCACTGAAACAAATAAGCTAACCGTTTTTTTCTTTTGGTTTCAGACGAAACGACCAAGATCGGATACAGGCACAGATGTTAGGTGAGTAGTGAGTACCTATTATATATTATAATCTTCCAAGTTGTTAATTTAATAAATTTATATATTAGAAAATAGCTTATTCATCAACCTCTTGGAAACAAACATCCAGGTTTGAACCCACCATCTCTGGGTATCACATTCCACTATATAATTGCTGCGTTACCTTTATTTTGTTTACATTCGTTGAGTATACTTAAATAAAAGAAGTAACTCTATACAAAGATAAACTTTATGATTTCGTGACAATTATCACTTCGCGGTTTAAAGATTTTCCGTTTCGCGCGTAATTCACTTTGACAGTGAGAGTCAATATAATATCGCGCCAAATATGCACTTCAACATTGCCATATATTTCCATAATTCGAAAAAGGATTTTTTTTAAATCAATAAGCAATTCCATTTTACGTGATATTGGTTGAATAAAAGCTTATTTATAGTCTGTTGTTATGTGTGAAATTTTGTATGTCGTAGTTTGGTATCTCTGGTATATTAAATTGTATCAACAAAAATGTACTTTTAGTTAGACAATTAAAAGTTATTATATAGATTATATATATACTTAGAGAATTGTCATAGATAATAATAATCTTTTAGAAAAATTACGTTACTTTTTATTTAAAACACAAAAATTTCTTTCTGACGTATTAAATATTCATTATGTTTTAATAAACTAATTAGCACCACAGATCTCTAACCTAAAATATCTCAACTAGCACAGATACGAATTGAAAAATCATTTGAAAAATATATCATGCGTCGTAACTTTTACACCCGCGTAAAAATATTACCTACTTGACTTAACGTCATTCCACCAACTCGAGTTTGAATTAAAGTTTACACTAGGGCCTTTAATCCTTCATAATCCTCACATTGTAGGCACACAATTGCCGTGAAGAGCTACTTACTGCATTGGGACCTTTTAACAACAAAAGGCTTTGTGTTACGTGTCGATCAATGAAGATTTCACAATTTTTTTGCGCGCAATTGTCCTTTTAGATGGCGATGATAGATTTGTATGCGAGCAAGCGTACATACAGGTTTTGTCGCGAATCATTATCTAAATAAATTCCTCCGAGTACTGTCAAATCAATAATTATGTCTTCGGGCTATCTTGCACAGACAATAAATATTTAACTAGCATTTGAAATAGTGATGCACATTCCTACAGAATGTTCCTCCTAAAACCAACATACAAACAGTTTTTGTGGTCTTTCAAAAATACATTCAAGTAGTATACATGTTCCGATGTTGGAACTTTTGTTATTTGAGTTACAGCCACGCTTGGAATTTATATTCTGTTTATTTATTTAGTCGGGTCACTTTGCATCTTCTATCATATTTACCGTGGAGTGTTCAGAGGAGTTGCTTCTAGCTGCCCATTGAAGCATTTCCAGAAAAGACTGTACCAATTCTTAAAAGGTTGGCATCGCGCTTGTGAATACACATTTTAAAACAAAACACTTAGTCAATACAGAAAGCCAAAACAGATTACATATATTAACAATATATAATTGTAACAGAAAAAAGTAAGTACATTTATAGACAAAAAAAAATAAACTAAAGAAAACTAAAATTTTACATTTAAAACAGAAAATAATAATTAATCCCGCGTCTCCAAAAACTTTATCACATATTCTATGGTGAGGTGGAAAATATCAATATTCTCATAGTTAGATACAACCCATCTTTTTTCGGTCTAATACCTTCAGCTGAGTTTGATCGGACAACGAAATTCTACCCTACGACCACGTCGTTCAACAATTGTGCGTTTTTTTTTAGATTTAGCGGATTTTTAGCTGTAAAGCAATTGAATAAAACACCGCTTAAATAAACGTACCTCTTAAAAACCCCTAAAGACATCTTGATTTGCCCTAAATTTGGAAGGATTTGGCCAGGTTGGCATCACTGATTTGATGAAAAAATTTTTTTAACAACTGCTAAGAATTGACAATTATCATATGTCAAATGTCATAACACACGAACAGCTTTTATCTTAAACAGAGGCGCGGAATGTAAAAAAAGATGAATTATTGTCTGTGGTATTTAACAAGTGACATTCTAATTAGGGCGACGTATGTTTCTTTAATTAGTGGTTAACACAAGCTTTTTAGGAATGCAAAGCTTACTAAAATAGTTATAATAAATCATATTTTGAATATCGTTCCGTTACTTTAACGTTTTCAGTTTTGACAAGCGGATTTAACGTATCGTATTGCGATGTTACGTTTTTAGAAAGTTTTTATGTTTCCTCTTGTGTTAATAGTGGCAAATATATGTTTTTGTGTTAGTTATGTGTACAAAGAAGTTTTGGGTTTTGGACATTTATCATAAAAGTAGTAACTACATTTTTTCGAATATTAATCAGTCTATCTCTTTCTGTCAAATTGTGTTTATGCTATGATGAAAAGAGACAGATGAGTGCTTAATCAAAACGGCGGAACAGGACTTATTTTTATGAATAAGCACTGTTTAGCAGATTAGTTGGCCATCGCAGAAGTCGTTTTGAGATTCTACTATAAAGATATACTATATATATTTATGTGCAAGGTGTAATAAGAGATACTGATGCGGAAAGCTACATTATATCCGAGTAACATAGTTGTATGAATTATATGTCTTTTCATAAACAACTATATCAATTGTATGTAACATTTGCTAGCTTGATTCTCTCTCTACACAGAGACATTGCGTCTCTTTGCGTTTTCTACAAAGTGTACTATGAACTCTGAACAATTGTTTGGGTTGATCCCTCCTGCCTCGTTTCAACATCGTACGAGCCGTATCAATGCAAAAATTTATGTACATCACTTTGATGGTTGGAAGTCTTCCACAGCCCGGTTCACGAAGAACTTTCTTTTGCGAACTAGCGGACTGTGGAATCGACTCCCCGTGGGGGTCTTTGACAGACCTCCAACTTTTCATAGTTAGAATACTTACCCCCAAAGGCCGGCAACGTCCTCTCTAAAAATGGGTGTACATAGGCGGCGATAACTGCCCTTTATCAGCGTCTCTTGGGCTCTTTTGACCACCTTATATCAATAGTATATATAAAATATATTTTTAAAAGTCTCTACTTAAAGTTATCAACACGAATTTTGTATATATGTAAGATTTATGAGCATTGCCCATTACATCATAAGGAAGTAAATTAATTAATTATTAAGTACTGAGATATAGAGCAGTGTTAGCCTAGTGGCTTTAACGACTGTCATCATATCATAAATTGAAAATTATTGTTGACAGACTTGTGATCTTTAGTTGGTTGAGAATGGATGATTGGCTCAAAGTAGGAAAGTACCGATTGCACCGCCATTTGCCGAGCTGATCGGTGAATCTAAACCTTGCAGGGCGCCCAAACGCGTACAAAAAATGTGTGTGTGTACTAGTGTGAGACACACGTGAGAAGTGAAACTTCTTTATGACCTTATTTTTTGAAAAATGATCTACTATATGCAACTTTACAGAAATTGGTTAAATAAAGTTAAATTAGATATAGTTTAACAAAAGGCTTTTATTATCATAGACACGTACAAATAATACAATTATTTCATTTTACCTTATTACTACCAAGATTATTACAGAAAATCATTAATTGTAATAGAATAACTAGTATCATTGTAATCGTTATTATATATTTTTATTATTATTGGCTTCAAATCTCTTCGAATCAATCATATCCCGTGAAAACAAAACAGTAAAACCCGTGAAACAGAACTTTCACTTCAAAAATACATTCAAATCGGTCCAGCCGTGTTAGAGGAGTTCAGTCACATAGAGTATAATTATACATATATACTTTAAGACTAGTATATATATACATATACTAGTCTGCATATATGTGTAGTAGTTACTGCAGTTTATAGGTAATGAAATCTATATCAATATTTTAAAGTCAATAACACTAATTTGTTTTCGAACAGTTCGTCATTTTATGTGTCTACAAAAACACACTCACACCCGCTTGACACGTGGAGGCCAAATGGTTTTTCTCTAACTTTAGGGTTCATTAGCTAGAAATATTCGATAGGTATTAAAAAAAAGAGATTCGTGTATCGTTGTCGAATCGGCAAGTAGGTCATCAGGCTTCGGTGACACACACGTACGAGGGTCTAATGCACGCTCCTCGTGATGTTTCCCGTCACCGTTCGAGTGAATATCAAAAGTCCATTGGTGCACAGCCGGAAATCAAACCTACGACCTGAAGGAGAGACGTTAATGTCACTATACTAACAGTGCTCTCCCTCACTCTTCATCACTGCTCACGGTTATCTATTTTGTGATCTCTTTAGGTGATCAGACTTCTGTTGAATGGCACACGGTCGACTTTTTGATTAAAGCTCTAGGTTCCTTCGTCGTACGAGCACATAGAAAATCCATTGCACAGCCAGGGTTCGAACCTACGATCAGAGATGAAAGTCGCTGGAGCCACTAGGCTGCTACTCTTTTCGCATTTTATTCTTCGAATTTAATTATGTCGTTAGCGAGCCAAATGTATTAAATGTAGCAATCAACATGATTATTATGTATATCGGAGCTTTAAGCACGTGTCCACTTAAGACCTATCAACTACGGAACCCTTGTTTATTAACAACGGCCCTTGTTCTTTGACGTGTGCCGGCCATTGTGCCCTTGTCAAAGGGCAAAGAGGTTTATTGTTTAACATGGCAACGGATTAGAAGAAATTAAGTTAACTTTTAATAAGATTGATTTTAATTACATCGGGATTGTAAATAAATCATTGGTGCTACAACCTTTTTGGGTCTGGGCCTCAGATTGTATCTGTTTTAAGAATGTCAATCTAATAAGCAAGGTGATCAGCCTCATGTGTCACACGCTGTCTGCTTTTTAGGTCTGGGAGCGTTCCAGTATTACGTCACGCAATTCTTCGAGATTCTCGAACCCCCCCCCCCCCCCATGAAACGCACCGTAACGTTTTCTGTATCCAATAGTAAAACGTTTCGTGACCACCCCCAGTGCCTCTTTATACCTAAAACTCAATATATCGTATAGTACTGGAAATTCGAAAATAACGCGTAATTCAATCCCCGCATCGTAACGTTTAACAAGAGTAACCCCCCCCCCCCCCAATTCGTTACGTAACTTGAGCGCTCCCTAAGGCAATATTTCCTGACGATGTGTTGCAATGCAGAAGCAACTTACGAACAGTAATGAGAGTCACAGGCTGATGATACTAGGCTAACACTGCGGTCCGTCATAGAGAGAATTTCTTCGTGTGATTCATCAAAGACTTTATGCTTTCCATAAAACAGATTAATACGAAGATTTGAGGCATTTAAAACACTGTTAATACTTAAATTTGTTAGGTGTCTTCGTTATAAAACACACAGTCATACAACTGTGTATCCATCTAACATAACCAATAGATAATAACCTCGAACATATCCAAGTTGTCAAAATATATATATATACAACTTCGATATGTTCGAGGAGCAAAGTCATAAAGCACTATTACGACTGTTTTAATGTTTTGTCATTTTTGGACTTCCTTGTGTGACATAGATATAACTGTAATTTTTTTCTGAATTTTTGCAAATCATTTTATTACATAAAAACACTTTTAAAGTATGTATACATTGCACAATGTTGGTAATACACGTTAAACTAATTTTAATTTGCAAGATTGGTAATAGATTTTAGATTGGTAATAGATTATTACGAACTAGACATTAAAAATTACCGTCGTAATGTGTGGTTACTGTGTCAACGGACATGTTTAAACTGTGAAACAATCTTAAAACGAATTTTCTCTTCAGTCTAACTAGATCAACTGTAATGACATTTAGTTATTTATTAACTATTTACACTAAATACATAACAAAATTGTTTTAATCGTCGAATAGGTTTCATTTGTTTTATATATTGTTATGTACTTACTATCCTAGTGATAATAACATTGGGTACCTTTTATTTTTCCTAAATAGATTTGGCTTTAACGACTTTGTTCCCCGGGGCAAGTGAAAGTCTTGAAATGACAAATAAATTATAACACCATATGGATCTCTATTGTTCAGACGGCCTGTTTGAAGTTTTGTTGGCTTTACGATGACTACTGAATGTAAAAAACATTAAAGAATTCAATTAAAAGTGACAATGCCAGCATTAAAACGATTCTGAAACGTTCTTTTGATATACGATAGTGTTGTGTGCTCGAAGTGGCGGCAAAAAGCAAAATGACACTTGAAAATGGCGCGAACACAACATAAACAAGAGTTTTTTTTATAGAGGGCGCATTTATACGTAAGACTAATGTAGATAATTAATAAAATTGCATACAATGTTTAGTAACTTATCTGGTAGATGAATGAATGATATTAGGAAGTAATATTAGTTTTTATCAACAGCTGTGCTAAGTCGGTCATTTAATCCATTTAATTGTTGTTATAATCTGTAATTTAATGGCAAGTTAATTGCTTCGGTTGGAAGTAGAGAACGGTAAAGGACGTAGATCTATGGTAAACTTTTAATAGAGTTTCCTTTTAATAGGGTTTCGTTGACAATTTCCTAGTGATTTCGTCCTAAAACATATGTTTTAAATAACTTAACTGAACACTTTTTTATATTGAAAATTATGTACGTTCAATAATAAAAATAATGCCTAAGAACTAGGTAACTTTCGTTTTCTTTAGATATACATTTATATACAAGGGCTCCGACCTGGCAAACGTAACGTGATATATATATATATATATATATATATATATATATATATATATATATATAAGCAATTAATTGGTCCATCCTACGAAACTTTTTTTTTATTTTAATAAATGTGTAACTTAACCCGGAAATATAAAACTATTTTTAAATCAAGAAGTCATAAAGAGCGTTGCCATATTGTTTAAAATTAATAGAGAACTGGAAATATAAATGGACAATTTAAATCTTTATAGAAAAGTTGTCATAACTGGATATTTTCATATTATTTGCATAAATTATATTGATTTAATTATGTAAAATATCATAAAAATGTTGAGGTGCGGCACCGCAGTCTACAATTTAATGGTCTGAGTACAACATCCGAATTAATTAAAATTAATGTGACGATATTTTTCGGATCGTTACAATATGATAATAAACAATTGTTGGACGAAATTAGTCTGTGCATTACGAGATTCATAGCGAGACTTTTTTGTTTTTTTATACTTTGTTATTATTATTACATCATAAGTTATATGATTCAACCTTATAAGAAGCTTTCCGGAACCGTTTTAATTCTTATATACGATCTCGGTATTTTGTTAGTACCAAGTTTATATATACTTGAAGGAGTTATGACTGTAAAAAATCATCAAAAACATTGAAAACATTTACAGAAATTTGCCTTTATATACCGAGGGATCCAACACGGCTGTGGTTGGCTGCATGCTGCCCCTCGATGTCTTCAAAAAATTGTTAACCATGGCTTACAAACTATTTAATCACCTTCCTAGAAGTTACTGATCACTGCCGTTTAAGGTTTTCAAGTGGAAGATGATTACATTTTTAATGGCAAGACGCCTTTAGGAAGAGTATTTAGACCATAAGTTTGACAACAATTATAAAGAACGTAAACATATTATATTATGAAGATTAATATTAAGTCAAAAATAATTTATTCATATAGGTAACACAATGTACACTTAAGAACGTCAAACAAAGGAGTATACATTAAAGGCTTATAATATTACATTTACTGCCAGTTCTCAAATCAATGGCGTAGAACGGAAGAGACGAACTGGCAATAAACTTTCCGCCACTCTTTTTAATCGTTAATTAATAATAATTAATTAATTAATTAAAATACACGATTTAATTATACGTTCCCTTAACACACAATTAGCTTAAAACAGTTCTTTCAAAGACCAAACCTTTCTTGGCATTTATTTATTGAATCTTATACTATGTACTAAAATTTCTAGACTAATATAATATTAGTCTTAATATCATGTATACTTATAATTGCGGTAAGGACATATACATACCAGAAACAATTATATCATATCGAATTCCCGGCATATCATCTGTGTCGGCGCGAAAGCTGGCCACAGATAAAGCTAAATTAATCGTAACATGTGTAAATTAGATAAATCTATTGCATGTCTGTGGGGCATCTGCTATTTTTGGTGATTAATATTTATCGTTTTTATCTTCTTTTGACGACAGTTTTTTGGCGTGGAGTAGTAGCTGTTTTTTTTAAGCGTTTTTGTTTATTTGAGTAGGAGAAACATGTTTGACTAAGACAGGAGTACTTCTAATAAGGAAGACATCCAGAATAGAAAGAATGAATACCAACCTTAGACGAAATAGAAATAATTACCTTATGGTCATTGACAGATTGAAAGAAAACTTAGGAAAATTAAGTGTCGAATCACCTCGTCGTCACGGCCTAAGTCAAGTGAACACAGTTTATTATTATATAATAATAAATTTGTTTCCTATAGTATAGAGACTTGCGCACAAGTGTATAGCGCTAATTAAAGCTTATAGTTGGCGCCTGGTTGGTACCGGTGACCACAGAGCTGGTGCTTTGTTCGCTCAACGAATAAATATCGCAATACAGCGAGAAAAATCTGCAAGCGTTTAAGGTATACTGGCACAGGGACCAAACTTTTTAAATTCGTTTTAATTTTCCTTTTATTTATTGTGTATTTGATTACTAATAAACGTTAATATCTATAATAAAACAAAACATATATGTCTTATATTAAACGATGCAGATAACTAAATTATTATGTAATAAAACTATATTATAGATATCTATAATAATTATTATTGCATATCAACAATGTAATTAATGCTGGTAATAGTTAATTGTGTTAAATCAAAGTTAAAATGATTTTAATTACGGTAATTAATCCAATTACAAGGAATTAAGACATTCGATTATTTTAAGAGCGCCATTAACATTCGGCGTTTTTATTGGTTTTTTATTTCCCTTTGATACTTTGTTTGTTGTGCTAGGCAATTGATTGTAAAGCTTTTGCTAGAAGGGATCAAATTCTATGTTTATCGTTCCCGCAATTGTATTCAACAAATAAACAGTTACCTCCGTCATTATGTCTTTAATCAATAATTTTAAAAGTAATCAAAAGTTTCTCACGCCATTTTGGGTCTGAGGACATATACTCACGATGTTTATACCGTTCGAGCGTATGTAATGCGCATATAGAAAGTCCATTAATAGACAGCCGGGGCTCGAACCTACGACTTCAGGGATGAGAGTCGCATGCTGACTAGGCCAACACTGCTCATCATCATTAATGTATGTTATTTAAAAACAAAGTCACGTATTTAATCATACAACTGACAGGCTGATTTGAGCTATCGTTAAAACTAAATTAAATTTTAGTTAAATTATATAATTAAAATTAGTTAAAACTAAACTACTGTACTGAAAGAGGTTTATCAAGTTAGTAATGCGAGACTGATGAAGAGGAGGAGATTTTTACAGGCTCCGTAAAATCAGATCAAATGGTCTCAAGGAAAAACATATTAAAACAACTATATCTCTTACAGATTACAAAGCGAAGCGGCTAGTCCTGGATCAGAATCCACATCAGACTCACCACCATCCTTGCTCCAGGATGCAAACCTTCCCGCACTGCTAGCCACCACCTACCCCAACACATCCACCAGCTCGCTAACCGGTGACGTCCTAGGCTTGTCTGACGTGGAGAATCTCAACGGATGCCCGAGCACATTGCCACTCCCATTGACCTCAACTGGCCTTTCCACCTCCACGTCTGCTGTCGCTTGGTTGATGAATGAAGATAGCACGGGTATGTTCCAATTCACTTGTAAAATTAAAGTAAAAATCGTTTAGTACATTTAGTAGCGCCATCTCTGATCCATTTTTAAAGTTATTAATTATTTACCGGAATCGTATAGCGAAGAGTATGCTTATTATTATTTTTTGTGTTTCTGTGTGTGTGTTTTGTTAGTAATAAATGTTTTGTCTATGTCCATGTATATTAATTACTACAATTTTTATTTCCTAACCAATGTAATTATTGATTAATTAAAAAAGATGACAGACTCGCGTGGAATCTATCAAAATTAAAATCATTAAAAGGCTACCAACTGCCCACTGATGTAATTCCGAACCAACTCGACTTAGGTTCAAGAAAACATCGTATCAATTAAAAAAAGCCCCACTAGCCAGAAGGCAATATTTTTTTTTTTATTATGGCAATAGTAAACTTTATGCTTCCGGCAATGTTTGTCGGGCGGCAAATTCACTTAACATCAGGCCTCCTGTCCCCTGTTATATTAAAGAAAACTCGTGGCGTAACCCAGAGTTCAATTCCCAAATAACAAATAAATGTTAGTTATGGAGCCTTACTAAAATACATTACAGTAACATTTAAAGGGTAGAAAGTAAATTAGTCTCAAATAAAGTATCATTTATAAAAATAATAATATCACACACACACACGCGCGCGCAAGCACTCACACACACCAAATTTATTTTTACGCCTCCGTTTCCAATGTTTTCCTTTAGCACTTGCCTATTTTCTTCTATTGTATCTTATGACAATGACTGTGTTCCAGTCCGGTGGTGGAGAGGCTGGCTATCTGTCAATCAGGTCTCCTGTTACAGAGACCAGTCTCTCACATACACTTCCAAAAGTTATCATCTTAGTTTAATCATAATAACCTTCCTATAAAGATTATTATTATTATTACTTTCAACATCAACGCAGACTTTACACCATCTGAAGTCACCATGAAACAAAATGAATTACAATCATTAGAAATTTAGTGATAATAGCATATTTTATCTACATACTATAAATTTATAAACCGAACTTATGGGAATTAAAAATGTTTTATACTGGCAGAATTTTATGCTATCCTGCTGCTTTAGTTTAGGAGTAATACAGGCAGACAGACCTAGCCTAGATTCAGGGTTTATTTTAAGAAGGATTTTTTTCATTTGAAAGTACTAGGAACACATAGACACAGAGGTAGTAGAGGTACTAGAACTTTCTCGCTATGGTCGCGATACTTAAAGTAATTTAATATTGGTCGCAGGTGGTGGTGTGAAGAGCGAAGTCCGAAGTCCAGGGCTTTGTGACGCGGACGTCGCCTTGTACGGGGAGGCTCTGCCGTACGACCAGTCCGCGTTGTCTTATCAGTATTATAATAGGTGAGCACTGATACACTATTTGTCCTACTTCAACACATAGACGTCCAATCTAGTGATCAAGTGAAACGGATGATTTTTCGCAGAACGGTAATTAAATATTTTTATTAGACGCGAAACTTTTACTACTGGGCTGAATATTCTAAGGCAATTTCTATAGGCCTTAGATTTTTTTTATATCTACAGGGCTGATATTTATTTCTTCAAGTGTACATCATATATAATCTGTACTATATCTACGTACGGTATTTGTTGAAAACTCTTTTATCTAATATGTAGGTAGAAATAATAGTTACAAAAACAATTCTATTAAAATATATACAACATTATGTTTTATAAAAAGTAGCCAAAAAAAATGTTAAGTACAAAAAAAATCCTACAAAATTTTATTCAATATCATTATTATAGGAACCCAAAATAAACGGTCCGTTGAACTGAAGCCAATGAAAGCGATTAATTAGATTATTTTAGCTGTAATTAGGTTATAAAATGTAGTAGTTATGTATATTACAGTAAGCCCCGTTATAGGAATTCGCGTTAAAGGACTATTAACGTAAAACCGTTTTTATAACAACACTATTGAAGGTGGAAAGATACGCAAAACTTATTACAGACTTGACAAATCATTATAAATTTCACACTACAGAACTATAAATTGATAGAATCTCCACGTTACATGGGGGGCGGAAATCGCGTTATACCAATACGCGTTATAGGGTTTACTGTACTTCTATATACAGAGATAACCCACAGCTAAATAAATTGCGATATTTTTGAAGTGAAATTTACCGTCAAAGTTTTGGGTTATACGTCACATTGTTCAGTTACGCGCCATCTTTTTCTTGTCCCTACCACGGTTGATTCGAAGAGATTCAAAGCCGTTAATAACAATAATATATAATAACGATAATAATGATAGTAATAATTCTATTACAATTAATAAAATTCTGTTATCCTAGTAGTAATAAGGTAAAATGAAATAATTGTATCATTTGCATTCGTGTCTATGATAATAAAAGCCTTTTGTTAAACTTTATCTAATTTAACTTTATTTAACCAATTTCTGTAAAGTTGCATATAGTAGATCATTTTTCGAAAAATAAGGTATTATAAGTTTCACTTCTTATACTATGTACACTAGAATACGCACATATGTTTTATTAAATGTAACTCCTTGTTTACAATCAATTTCCATCATTTTTAAAACAAATTTTTTAATTAGAAGATATACCCGACAATTGGTGAAAATTTTTTGATTAAATTATATATTATATTTGTTCTCAGTATGCAACAATATGGCGGTGGAGGCGCTGCATCATCGTACGTCAGTTCGTCCTTGTACAACCAGCCCTATGGCGCTTACCCAACTGCGCACAATTCTAATAATAGGTATTATATATTTTCTTCTTTTTATTTGATTAATTTATTTTAAAATGATAAATAATTATCCAATTGTAAACATATTTAAAATTATCTTAATGAAGGACTCTGGATACGGTAAAATATAGGTCTATCCTCAAATAGGTTGTAAAAGATACACCTATTAGATTTCTGCATTCCTGATAATCCCTGACATTAGAATTGCCTCTAGGATGATACTAGAACGCTTAACCACAACGAATAAATATTTTAGCAGGAAGCAGATATTTTATATAATAATATATATATCATATAAAAATATCAGTAAACTTTTATACTTCCATGTACTTCTGGCCTATAGTTTCATATGACATAAATGAATGATAAATGAGTGTTTTCAACGCCACCAACCCCGCAAAATTTGAGTAGTTGACGTGTCTGTTGTCTATAGTCTATTAAAGGAATGAACTAATTATTACAGTGTTTTTATTAAAAAGCAGACAGGATCGAGATGATTCTTTGTCTATGAAGATCTGATTATATTAAGTTTACAGGCCGTCGTGCAAAGCGACGCCAACGTACCTAAGTGCTTACGGCGTGGGCGGTGTCGGTACAGTGCCAAGCACCGGTTTCGGAACCCAACCATCACCCTATGCTTATTCTTCGTATAACAGCGGACTGGCTCAGTCTTTTTCAAATACCCAACAGGTATGTATTATATTGTTACTTCGAATGTCTATAGTACACTTATCTTACGCCTACAGAAAGTGCAAATAATATTTTTTACTTTGTTTATGTATATAAAGAATACTTTTCTACCAAAAAATGCGTTATACACGA
Organism: Pieris brassicae; assembly: GCF_905147105.1. NCBI lineage: Eukaryota > Metazoa > Arthropoda > Insecta > Lepidoptera > Pieridae > Pieris > Pieris brassicae. The sequence continues at coordinate 22,004,946 of NC_059667.1, read as the reverse complement.
GAGCGAGTGTTTTTTTTTTTATTTTGTGTGTTTCACGTTCTATATTCTTTACCACAGGACTACGGAAGTTACGCAACCGGCTATGCAGATCACAGCGTTGCCCAATATGGCGGGTACTACGCAACCCCTAGTTATTCACCCTACGTTAGTTCACCAAGCAGCAGCGGTAGCGCTGGACACACGTCTTATCACCTCGGTGGTACTTTAGCAGGTAATAATAGATGATGAAACCATCAAGAATATTGTATTTTTACTAAATATATAGTAATTTCGCTAGTACTGCGTATAAAGCATTTAAGCTAGAAATGCGAAAGCTATGTGTTCTGTGGCCTATAGCTGTGTAAAGCGCCACCTAGTTTATATGTTATGATACATCCAGAATCACAGACAATTGACTTATTCTTTGGCGTTTATTTTGATATGATTCGTGAAATGATTTTGAATTTTAATCTATAGTTTCTTATTTTCAATATTATTTGTTGATGTTTGTATCCGTCACAGAATTTGTGTAAATTTATAATTTTATGAATTGTAATACGCTATAAAAATGAAATAGCAGTCTGTTTAATTAGTATAATAAAGCATTCCACTTAGTGTATTCCAATAGCGTTTAAAAGACAAGCCCAACATGAATAAAGAGAACGAAGATTATCCTCCAAATAAAAGATTTAAAATTGATCGTCCTTTAGTAAGCTATGATGACGATTCAGATTATTGGCCTGAATCTGATGGTGATAGTGGTAATAATAGTGTATTTCTGTACTTATAATTTAGTAGAACAGTTTATTGGTTAGAATAACCAAAGATCTATAAACTTGTACAGGACAATTTATAGGCTGAAACTGCAACATATGCCTTAAACTCTTTTTATATCCATATTAGTGTTAATTGTTTGGTTTCGTAGAATGTGTTTAGATGACCTAAATAAGATAAAATATACAAACAATTTCAGATTCACCGTCAACAATGCTTCCATCAATTAATGACACACCTCTATCACCAATCAAAAATGAAATACATGCTGCCAGTAGAAGGTGTAGAGAAAACTCAGGGTAAGATTTTTACTAGCTCTTAGTAACTTACTGAAGAACACAAGTTCTTTATGAATGTTTGTAGTATATGTTTGCTATAAAAGTGTTTATTAGTTTGGCATACTTGCTATACTTCCTTACCTTTCACACTGGCATCAGTGCTAATAGCTTCCTCCATCTTTGTATTGCAAGTCAAGCTCTTAATTAGAAATATATTTTTAGATATTTTTTTTTAAATGTTTAACAGAGAAAGCACAGCATCAAGGTCTCGTGGGCGAGGTAGAAGAAATACATCATCATCACCTGCCCAACATGTTCCCGAGCCAACTACTGAAAGAGTATTTATCTGGGATCTTGACGAAACAATTATCATATTCCACTCTCTGCTAACTGGGACATATGCTACGAAGTACAATAAGGTATGTCGAAAACTGACAATTATAGTTCACTTATTTAAAAAAGTGAGTATGTCTCATTTATATTACCACTACAGGAAATTTTTGTATGTTTGTTTGTTTTTGTATGTTATAAATAATGCCTCAATTTTGAAGTGAGGAAATATTTAATGGCTACAGATCTTTGCATTATGGATACTCACTTATCTTATAATAAGTAGTATTCATATCATCATGTTTCATTGGTGTGCGAAGATTATGGAGTTTATAATTTTATATGCATTATTATTGTACAGGGAATCAAGAAACACCTAATGATATAGTATATAAATAATATAGTGTAATTTAAATACTGTTTCAGGACACGCAGCAAATAGTACAACTGGGATTCAGAATGGAGGAAATGATATTCAGTCTAGCTGACACACATTTCTTCTTTAATGATGTTGAGGTAATTTTTATTCTATGTGAGGCTTCCTAGTATTGTATGCTTGTCAATTGATGATATAAATTATAAAAAAAACTACTTACTGATCTGTAGTTTTTTTTCTGTTATCAAATAATAAGAATTCAATTCAGAACAAATATGACAATTGTATAAAGTTATTTATTCTTAAGTATCTTCATTAATTTTGATATATCTTGGTTTGGATTACATTACAACACATTCTAAAAGTACCTTTTTTTAAAGTTGAAATTAATTGAATTGTACATTATTACAGGACTGTGACCAGGAGCACATAGATGCAGTGGCAGCAGATGACAATGGCCAGGACTTATCTGCCTACAACTTTGCATCTGATGGTTTTCATGCAGGGGCAGCACCTAATGCAGGCTTATGCGCCCCTGGTGTCAGAGGCGGAGTAGATTGGATGAGAAAGTTAGCGTTTCGATACCGAAAAATTAAGGATACATACAATAATTATAGGAATAGGTAAGATTAATTTATTAATATATACTTACTAAACATGGAAAATAAAAAGAAATTGTCTGTAATTTGTTCCATTAATTTTTCTTCATACAAGTAGAAATGCTTAGCTAAGTTTACTTAGTTTTTAGTGAGTTCGTGTGAAGAAAAAAAAATATAAATTCATACACAGGAATAAATAAATAATTGTTTGAATGTTCTCAGTGTGGGTGGCTTACTTGGACCAGCGAAACGTGAGCAGTGGTTACAATTGCGAGCAGAACTGGAGCAGGGTACAGATAACTGGTTGACGTTGGCCTGCAAATGCCTTAACATGATCAATTCTAGGTTAGTTATTTAATGTGAATACTATCGGATTAAAACATGATATTTATTTATTAATCACTGTATTTATATTATTATTCGCTTAAATTAAAAATTAATTTTCATTTAGTTTGTGTTATAAATACAATTACAGTATAAACTCTATATAACGACACTAAACAGAACGTTATAGAGAGTTGTCCATAATTAAGACTACTTATTAGTCATGGCCAACAACAGTCTACACGTGCAAGCAATCTCAATTTGTAAATAAAATAACTAATAACTTAGAAAGTTCCTGGGCATGATGCCGACATTAGAGTTTATTGCGGACAGTATTTGTCTTTTCAATGGAAGATAAACTAAACTAACCAAAGCCGATTTAGGGAGTACATCGTTAAAACAAGGGACGTTAAATGAATTTTACACTGTATATTTTTAAATGTGTGTGTGTGTGTATTAGTGTACACACGTAAGACGTGAAAATTCTTTATGTCCTTATTTTTCGAAAAATGATCTACTATAGTTTACAGAAATTGGTTAAATAAAGTAAACTGTGATAAATTTTAACAAAAGGCTATTATTATCATAGACATAAATACAGATAATTTTAATGGTAATAGAATTATTACTAAAATATGGCTCGTAACGGAAAATGTGACGCGTAACCGAAAAATGTGACGGCAAATTTTTTATACGATAAAGAAGTTTCACTCCAAAAGTTAATTTCCTAATATTATTTTTCTATTACAGAGAAAACTGCGTAAATGTTTTGGTGACGACAACGCAACTAGTACCAGCGTTGGCCAAGGTGTTGCTGTTCGGTCTCGGAGGAGTGTTTCCTATCGAAAATATATATTCCGCTACTAAGACAGGTAAGATCCCAATTCCTTATAGGTTAGAATGGTCGAGCGCTCTTGTGGTGGTACCACAAGAGTACAGGGTTGGGGTCAAAAGTTACTAAATAATTTTTTTTTAATTTTTGTAACAAAACTTAATAGACAATGGGAAGTAGGGGTTTTAAAATAATTATGGATTTATTTACTTCATAGGTTACGTAAAATTCAACCTAAGGCCGATTTATGTAGTCCTGGTATTTAAAAAATAAAAATATTTTTTGCCAGGCAAGGAAACATGCTTCGAGAAGATTAAGCAGCGTTTTGGAGAAAGGTGTACCTATGTCGTAATAGGAGACGGACAAGACGAAGAGGCTGCGGCTAAAGCTAAGAATTATCCCTTTTGGCGGATATCCGGACACTCGGACATAGCGGCTCTATACAACGCATTGGATATGGGCTTCTTATGATCTGCTGTTACCCTGGTACATGGAATTTTGTATATAAACACTATCCTGCCGTGGATTCGTTTTTCGAGTATTATTTTAATGTGGCAAAGAACTCCAGATTTATTAAAAATTGTAGGATAATGTTGGTGGTCCTCCTCGCATTCCCCCGGGGCTCTACTTTGGACATACACTTCTTATGACGTACTGATAACCTGGTATTTGAAAGTACAAGTTGTTTGAAAGTCTTCTAAATTTTTACTTTTGAGCGTTATTTATTTATTTCATTTACAATGCAAATGTTATTCAGATAGATTCAACTCAGTGGAATTTCAGGGATTTTATAAATTAATATAGAAAATAACTAAATCGTTTATATAATAAATAATTCATTTTTATTGTATTTAAGATCGTAATCTGGGCCTAAAGTTAGCAAATAGTTTTTCTAACTTTCGTGTTTTTTACCCTTCCTTATCTCTGAACATATTTTTATTCTAGACTCACAGTATGAACTCTGACAATAGTATAAATAAGTTAACAATTAAGCTTAAGAAAGCGGACCGTTAAGTTAACGATCAAAAGTTTTATTTATTTGTCATTCAAGTGGCTTTGACTAATCGACGTTGAAACATATCTTAAAGTACATAAATATTTCATTTCGACCTTTGCGGAGCTGGGGTCAAAGGCCAAAAAACCTCGCTTCATAGGTTTTTAATATTTTTTTCTTAAGAAAATTCTCGATTTTTTACAGTATGTAACAAAAATCGCGTTCATTTCAAAATTAAAACGCACACAAATATAACAATACTCCAGCGACTTCTTACGTCCTGGTAATATATTCGAATTGAAACATATCTCTTCGTAATTTCTGCGTTAATAAAATCAACAACACGTAATTAGTACGGCCCGTATTTGTAAAGTATAATTTTAGTACATATATAAAAAGAGTTTTGTTACATATTTGTATTGTTCCACCGGCTCCCACATTGAAAGCTCAAAAGCAGCTCAAAGTCCTTTTGTAAATAGATGTAGATTCTCTAGGTAACCATTCCTACGTTTTTTATATAAGTATATGTACAGAATTATTTTTAGTGAAACTTTTTAGAGAATTATATTCTGTGGACCGCCGCTTTTATTATTTATTAGCACAAGATTTTTTCTACACTTGATTTTTTATCCGATGTCAAAGATCCCGTCATAAAAAACCTGGTCTGATAAATCTGAAAGATTCCGGACGGTTTTTAAACGATTGTTTAAAAATTTTGAAACATCTTTATGTTCACTTATAAGCCCTTGAATTCAGCCGCCATTTTGAATTAAGCTATTTATCAAACATAGGATTTTTTGTGACGGAATCTATTAATTTGTGCTAAACTATCCAAATTCTGTATATGTATAAGTACGAACCACTAACACCATTTTTCATAAAAAAAATATCTTTTTTATAGAGCACATTCACACCTTATTGGATTTAAAGAGACAAATCTGCAGTACTTTAGTAAAAACAGCATTTTTTATGAATAACGGAGTTATTTTGTAGACTAGCACAATATCGCAATAAGTTAACACTGGCTGAAAAATGAAAGATTACAAATGAAAGTAAATATACTACAAAATATATTTTAATTGTAAAAACAGTACAATTTATTTTCCAGTCTTGTATGATTTTGGCTGATACGATTCTAGCAATATTCGTAATGTTTTAGTAAATTTTATTATAAATGTAAATACAATTATGCGTAATTATACTGAAATCGTTACAGAATTATTCAAATGTGAATAAATATATTATTTCATATTTATATTGGTTTTTATTTTAGTGTTAACTGGTTCATGAGAATCAATGGCTATACAGCCCCATGTGGTTCTCAGCCTCCTCAAGCATATTTTGACATCGCAATATATTACGTCAATATTAGGTGAGTATTATATGAAATTGGCGTATTTCGTACTGGCCACATTAATCACGATGTTCTCGGAATTCCAAATTCAAATTTGTACAGCTATTTACTCATGTATTTGTGCTTCGATGACCGTCATTCATTTGTTTTTTCTTCTATTTTTTTTCTGTTTGCGTCACTCATTTTACAAAATGGAAAACTTAAAGTATCGCATTATTTAGTGCGAGTGCCAGCCAAATGCTGCCCCAAGCGAAAATTAACCCCAAAAAAGTTACTTGTAAGCGTTTGGTGGACTAGTGCCGGTATTGTTCATTGCAGTTTTCTCAAATCTGGCCAGACTATTACGGCTGATGTCTATTGTCAGCAATTGAAAACCATGATGGAAAATCTAGCGGCTAAACAACCTAGGCTGGTCAATCGCTCCACGCCACTGCTACTTCACGACAACGCTAGACCACACACTGCACAACAGACGGCTACCAAATTAGAAGAGCTTCAATTGGAATGTCTAAGACATCCTCCGTACTCCCCGGACCTTGCTCCAACAGATTACCATTTCTTTCGAAATTTGGACAACTTCTTGCACGGGAAAAAATTTAACTCTGATGGGGCAGTCCAAATCGCCTTCACAGATTTTATCCGACTGTTTTTTTTAGTAAAGGGATCAATGAACTACCCATGAGATGGCAAAAGTGCATAGAAAACAATGGTTCATACTTTGATTAATTAAATATATTATATTTAAAAATATTCGACTTTTTGTTCCTCCCATACAAAACGCCAATTTCATATGTAAGCACCTAATATTTAGTGCTTTTTGCGTCCAACTTGACAACTCCATCTCCATCCTCGGTCTACGGGGGTTTCTCTTGCCACCAGGTTAAGAGTTCATAAAAGGAGTTAAGGTTTTTTCGTCCGTCATACGTTGCACATGTCCTGTTGAATTTTATTAATTGGTCTATGTTGGCGTCGTCAAGGATTGTATAAGTTATCGCAAATACCTCAAACACCGCCGTCGCAAACAGGGCCAAAGATTCTTAGAAGAATTTTCCTTTCCTTCCTTCCTTCCTTTACTTTATATAATTTATTATTTATTTATTTATACGTCCTGAAACATGTACGCTTAGAAAATGCAACTTCACAAATTTACACACATACACAATATTAGAACATGACAATTATAAGCAAAAACAGTCTTGCCTCAAGTGTTCTAAAGTGTATAAATATGTTGGAATCTCCGCTTTCTTATTACATGATCACGGATGACAAGTCTTTCATTCGGAATTATAGAGTAAAAATTCGACTTAAGATAAATTAACTTAAGTCCTTGTAATAATTACATATACCTTAATTAATAAAAATGTTGATTTCTATTATTACGGTGCCACATACTTTTCTTGGCCGGTAAGTGCGTCGCTGTCACGGATTTTATTGCCAGTAAATAAAAAATAACTATTATAAAGATAATAATTTGAAGACAAACAGGTTTTGTTATTGTTTGAAATGTCTTAATAAAATACAGTTGTATATATCTAGAAAATACTGTTCTAGGCTTAAATAAAGGTGAGACAAACTTAGGAACGACTGATCTGATAGCTTTTGTTACAGAACCGTTCGATAATTAAACATACTCGACTATAAGAAAGTCGTGTTGCCATATAAAAATATTCCCCACAGACAACATTCAATTTGTTACCCGTTGCTTAGCAACCAATTCTAACAACAACTATCAACACAAATATTTGAAAATAATAAAATGAAGTCCATTATAAATACAATATTATTTGATGTGTCTAAAAATGAGATATTTAAAATTAATGAGAACTTTAAAATGTTACATCGAAAGTTAAAGACAACATGGAAAGTTCTGATGTAAGTAGTGTTTTGCAGGAAATACTTTCTTTACTACGTTTATCCTATTTTCATAGCTTCTATCCAGCTATGTTATCCTGGTAGAGATTGCGATTGTCGACTAAGGTTGTGGGTTTAAACCCCGACCGTGTGACCACAGCCAGAACTAGAATTCTGTTTTGTGAAAATCCTTAGGACGGAGGGCTTTCTATTCCTAACTAGTTTTGTATCTAAAGGTAAATTCTTGACGCAAAGTCATATGCATATTTCAAAATCCACATTCAATCTGAAGGACGTTTGAGGAGTCAGCATTAGTTATGAAGTGTTTCCTCAACAAGTGTTATTATTGCCCTATAAAATAAAGTTAAACAAAAGTAATTTTTAGAAACCGTGAAGAACTTTCGCCTTCAATACTCCAAGACGTCAAAATACTTGTCGTACCAGGACCTCAGAACGTCTTCAATGATGATGAGTTAGCAGCGCTTAAAAGTATCGTGGAGAGGGGAGATTCTGTGCTGGTCCTCATGACTGATGGGGGAGAAGAAAGAATGAATACTAATATCAATTTCTTCCTAGAAGAGTATGGAATCGTTGTGAATAATGGTAGGAACAAAGACTGATAAATTGTGGTATTAATATAGGTCCCTTGCGAATACCAATAGTAATATATAATTTCCTATACCAACTTCTATGTTAATAGATGCAACGTTAATGCTCTGTTACTTAGAGTTTAACGCACACACTACTAACACAGTCAATTTTATTAAATAAAATACACTGAAAATGAAAAGTTATACCAGAGGTTGTTATTTAAAATGTCGTTTTTTTTATTCTAAGTACACGTTATATTATATACTACAAAATATAAAATTTCCAGATTGCGTGGTTCGCGCGAAGTACCACAAGTTCTACCACCCAAAAGAATGTCATATCTCGAACGGTATCCTAAACCGAGCTATTACCAAATTCATTATGAAAATGCCAAACTACACAAGTGAATCTGATGATTTCCTGTGAGTGTTATTAATTGTCATATATTCCTTACTAAAATGATTCCAAGGTTTCAAGTTTGAACTACAATTTTCCTTGACTTTAAGTCGTGAATAGGCCCAAGAACGTACGAACTAGTCTGGCAGCCAGCCACTACCTCACGATTCATACTATCCTAGTATATTTATCTAGTACACGACGAATCTAGTAAATCGATGCACAATTTAAATTGTTTGAAACGTTTTATGTATGTCAAATGACATCAGTGTGTGTGTTATGTATTCTCTATTCACATTCTTCTCCATTTTATATTACTCGCGCATGTCACAACTAAAATGTTCCTACCGAAATTATCCTTGAAAGTCGTGAAGCCCAAGAACGTATGAACTAGCCTAGCAGCCTACCTCAGAATTTATGCTTGCCTAGTATATTAAATCTTGTGTCTATGCTCAATTTTGTCAGACGTTTTATGTATGTTCAAAGCTTTGTGTGTGTCTTATTTATTGTATGTATGCTTTTAATGACAACCTTCTTTCTCCATTTTCATATCGCTCATATCTCAAAATCTTCCAGTGAAGATCCCCCGTCACCAAACTTCATTTATCCGTATGGTGCAACGCTTACAGTTAAAAAGCCAGCTGTAGCAATCCTGTCCAGCAGTGATGTATGCTATCCTGTTAAAAGACCAGTTGCAGCTTTATACACTTCGGAGAAGACAGGAGGTATTCATTTATTTAAATGGTAAATTAAGGTAGTCTATATTATTGTATTCTATATTGCATTCTTTAATATTGTATAGAAGTTATTCAAGATTTCGACATTACTAAAAATAATAAAAATTTACGACAGTTAATTTGTCTAGAAGATTTTGATTATGAATTGCGAAAAGTACAAGTACAACATATATTAATAATAATTAATATTTATTATTTCGTGGAGGATACACATAGACCACGTCAAGTCAAGATTATCTTCTCACTTCGCGCTTCGTACTCTCCTTAGATGCTTTCCAAAATCTGTTCTTTCAAGTAAAAAGCGTACATTACTGGCAACGCACTCGTGAGACCTCTGGTATTAAGAGAATCCATGGGCGGCGGTTAACTTAACATCAGGTGATCCTCCTGCCCGTTTGATCTATATAAAAAAACGTTTAAATGACGATACACAATTACTTAGTCAAATAACATTTATTATATTTTATAAAAGTATTATGCGGTAGAGCTTCAACTAATAAACTTTAACAACTTAAGTTGTTCTATAAAATAAATAAATTAAAATCCTCTTTATTATCCAACTCTTACTCCCTCTAACAAACTGTAATGTAACTTAATGAATGAGCATTAAGCAGTTTCATAAATACAACACATCTTAGTAAAACAAATTAAATAACCACACACATAAAATAACATTAAATTTAACTTGAATTGAAACGGTAAAAATATATAACTTTATTTCAAAGCGAGTTCACAACAGCTTGCCTCCTGAGATACCGGGAGAGTAGACGCCTGCGAAGGGAGTCCAGTAGTAGATGGACTTTGATACAGTAATAGCGTATGACCGCAGCGATTTTTATATATATATATTTTATACAGGTAAGCTTTTCGTGATGGGTTCAGGTCATTTCTTCACGGATCAGTATTTGGACTGTGAATGTAATGATCTCATTCGTGAGTTAATATTCAACTACCTCGGTGGAGTAACTGATTTGCATCTCAACCCAGTCGATGTGGATGATCCTGATGTAAGAAATTCTATTAATTTATGCTGTCCTGGTATGGTGTCTCAAATCACAGTTAATATCAGGTTTTTGATACCGTACCGTTTGATTGTTTTAAAAGTTATTTTGACAGATAAATTTACATTTTCCATTACAATCGAATTCAGATTAAATACGATTGTTTAATAATTAAAAAAGTTGTGCCAACTTGCATCAATTGCAATAAATGGAAGCTTTTAGGGACACACAAAAATAACATTAAAATAATAATAACATAATTCATACAAACTATAAATCTCAAACGCGGGAAATATAAATTATGAGTTATTGCACATTTTTAAAAGATACGAAACTATGAGTAACATAGGTGGAAGGGATTCTGGGAAATTTTATTTGCTAACTTACACATCCTAGGATTAGTAGCGTTAGAACCTAGGGCGGTTCCACAAAATGGCAAACTTAATAAAATTACAGAGGTGGTTCAAAGTACTGTATTTGTTATCTTGTTTTTGTAAGTACAGATTTTTTGCAGGTAAACGAATACCGTACCTTAGGTGATGTACTATGGCTCAGTACTTTGCTTCTGCCGGAGCCAGCAAGTTCCCCACCACCACGGCTGACACCGCTTCATCCTCACGCCCTCTTCACATGGAGACTATTTTCTCTCAATCTCTCGCACTGTAAGTGGTTATAGTTTAATTGGAAAATAATATGTTTACTGTTTTATTACAAGACAGTTTCTTCTTTGGTATTGAATTAATCAACTAACTGTTTTTTAATTAACATAAATAGTCTTTTTTTTTTAACTGAATTAATGAACTTTGTGATAGTTAAAACAGCCTAATAATATTAATTATATATTTATTTATTAATTTTTAATTCCCTATTCCAGTACCAGAAGTACTAGGACTACATGAGGAGTTAGGAGTAAAACACGAACCTCTTCGGCTGATCGCCCCGCAGTTTGAAACTCCATTTCCACCTTTACAATTAGCCGTAAGCGGAAAATCTTAAAATTACTTATTCAAAGAAATATATTTTACTGGTTCGTACGTGTGTGTGTGTCACACAACGACTTTAATCTCGACCATCCACGAAACTATTAAGACATTAATCGAAGTGAAACATCTTTATCGGCGTTCGAAAAAAAATTACCGTCACATTTTTCCGTTACGCGTCACATTTTTCGTTGCGCTCCATTTTTCGTTGCGCTCCATCTTTTTCTTGTCCCTACCACGGTTGATTCGAAGAGATTCGAAGCCATTAATAACAAAAATATCATAATGATAACAATGATAGTAATAATTCTATTACAATTAATGAAATTCTGTAATCCTAGTATATCCTATCTTAGTAGTAATAAGGTAAAATGAAATAATTGTACTATTTGTATTCATGTCTATTATAATAAAAGCCTTGTGTTAAACTTTATCTAATTTAACTTTATTTAACCAATTTCTGTAAAGTAGCATATATGTAGTAGATATTTTTTTGAAAAATAAGGTCATAAAGAAGTTTCACTTCTTACGTGTGTACACTAGTACACGCACATATTTTTTTTAATGTAATGAAAGAACGTTTGAAATGAAGTTATTTTAGGTATTCGCTCCGACGTTTCGAGAGCCGCCTCCACCACCATTGGAGCTATTTGACCTCGACGAAGCCTTTTCATCAGAAAAGTCACAACTTGCAAGACTTGCAAACAAGTGTCTGCAGCCAAATAGCAATAGGATGGCACAAGGTATAGCGTTCACACATTTACACTGGCACGAATGGAAACCTCTTTCAGTAAGTTTCTAGTCTCCTGGTACACTGTACTCACTTCGCTGGACGTCAAAGTCAGACAAATCCGTTTATTTGTTTAATAACGCTGCAGCTATTTTGTTTTATGTAATTTTTGTTCAGATAATACCTGCAGCTGAGTTTCATCTTCGGACGTCGAGGCAGAATACGAAATTCCACGCGTATCAACTCGACGTCCGTCGTTCCACAACTGAGCGTTTTTTTAAGAAATATTTTACCCCGCAACACTACTATGTGAAACCAGCTGCCCACTAAAGTATTACGTACCAATTCTTAAAAAGCAGGCAACGCACTCGCGTGCTCTCTGGCATTGAGTGTCCATGGGCGACGGTATCAAAAAACCCTTATGTTTTTTACAGGTGATGGACAACTAGAAAATGAACTAGAGTACTTCATACGAGAGTGTGGACGTGCTGTGCGATTGACGAAGTCCCAGAACCAACGAGCAAAACAAGTGTTACACCAACTTGGTTTACAACTAGCAACTTTTAAGAAAATTGCGCCTAAAGATTAATCTTAAGATTAAAATATTATTCAAAATAACGTTTTATTTTATGCGTTTTATACTCCTGCATCCTGCAACTTCTTATTTTACATTCATAGATTATAGATACATACGAAGCAAATATCGATTAATCATGTGGATGATACTGTGGACGGATCATGAATTTGTGATTCTCTGGGCTATTAAGGAGAAGTATCCCGTAATAGAGGCACACACGAAAAAATACACCGACCGAAAACATGCGACAGGGAATTCCCCGTTCCGTTCGATGGACGCGCTAGGGTTGATTGATTTCAGGGATACTTACTTATGGAGTGTGTGTTATGTATTCTCTATTCACATTCTTCTCCATTTTATATTACTCGCGCATGTCACAACTAAAATGATTCCAATGTTCCTACCGAAATTAGTCGTGAAGCCCAAGAACGCACGAACTAGTCTGGCAGCCTACCTCAGAATTTATGCTTGCCTAGTATATTAAATCTTGTGTCAGACGTTTTATGCATGTTCTTGTTCAGCTTTGTGTGTGTCTTATTTATTGTATGTATGCTTTTAATGACAACCTTCTTTCTCCTTTTTCATATCGCTCATATCTCAAAATCCAGTGAAGATCCCCCGTCACCAAACTTCATTTATCCGTATGGTGCAACGCTTACAGTTAAAAAGCCAGCTGTAGCAATTCTGTCCAGCAGTGATGTATGCTATCCTGTTAAAAGACCAGTTGCAGCTTTATACACTTCGGAGAAGACAGGAGGTATTCATTTATTTAAATGGTAAATTAAGGTAGTCTATATTATTGTATTCTATATTGCATTCTTTAATATTGTATAGAAGTTATTCAAGATTTCGACATTACTAAAAATAATAAAAATTTACGACAGTTAATTTGTCTAGAAGATTTTGATTATGAATTGCGAAAAGTACAAGTACAACATATATTAATAATAATTAATATTTATTATTTCGTGGAGGATACACATAGACCACGTCAAGTCAAGATTATCTTCTCACTTCGCGCTTCGTACTCTCCTTAGATGCTTTCCAAAATCTGTTCTTTCAAGTAAAAAGCGTACATTACTGGCAACGCACTCGTGAGACCTCTGGTATTAAGAGAATCCATGGGCGGCGGTTAACTTAACATCAGGTGATCCTCCTGTCCGTTTGATCTATATAAAAAAAACGTTTAAATGACAATACACAATTCCTTAGTCAAATAACATTTATTATATTTGATAAAAGTAGTATGCGGTAGAGCTTCAACTAATAAACTTTAACAACTTAAGTTGTTCTATAAAATAAATAAATTAAAATCCTCTTTATTATCCAACTCTTACTCCCTCTAACAAACTGTAATGTAACTTAATGAATGAGCATTAATCAGTTTCATAAATACAACACATCTTAGTAAAACAAATTAAATAACCACACACATAAAATAACATTAAATTTAACTTGAATTCCACACAGCCGGTGTAACAATAATCACACACACACACATATATATATCTCAAACCAGAACCGAAAACGGTGAAAATATATAACTTTATTTCAAAGCGAGTTCACAACAGCTTGCCTCCTGAGATACCGGGAGAGTAGACGCCTGCGAAGGGAGTCCAGTAGTAGATGGACTTTGATACAGTAATAGCGTATGACCGCAGCGATTTTTATATATATATTTTATACAGGTAAGCTTTTCGTGATGGGTTCAGGTCATTTCTTCACGGATCAGTATTTGGACTGTGAATGTAATGATCTCATTCGTGAGTTAATATTCAACTACTTCGGTGGAGTAACTGATTTGCATCTCAACCCAGTCGATGTGGATGATCCTGATGTAAGAAATTCTATTAATTTATGCTGTCCTGGTATGGTGTCTCAAATCACAGTTAATATCAGGTGTTTGTTTTAAAAGTTATTTTGACAGATAAATTTACATTTTCCATTACAATCGAATTCAGATTAAATACGATTGTTTAATAATTAAAAAAGTTGTGCCAACTTGCATCAATTGCAATAAATGGAAGCTTTTAGGGACACACAAAAATAACATTAAAATAATAATAACATAATTCATACAAACTATAAATCTCAAACGCGGGAAATATAAATTATGAGTTATTGCAAACTTTTAAAAGATGCGAAACTATGAGTAACATAGGTGGAAGGGATTCTGGGAAATTTTATTTGCTAACTTACACATCCTAGGATTAGTAGCGTTAGAACCTAGGGCGGTTCCACAAAATGGCAAACTTAATAAAATTACAGAGCTGGTTCAAAGTACTGTGTTTGTTATCATGTTTTTGTAAGTACAGATTTTTTGCAGGTAAACGAATACCGTACCTTAGGTGATGTACTATGGCTCAGTACTTTGCTTCTGCCGGAGCCAGCAAGTTCCCCACCACCACGGCTGACACCGCTTCATCCTCACGCCCTCTTCACATGGAGACTATTTTCTCTCAATCTCTCGCACTGTAAGTGGTTATAGTTTAATTGGAAAATAATATGTTTACTGTTTTATTACAAGACAGTTTCTTCTTTGGTATTGAATTAATCAACTAACTGTTTTTTAATTAATATAAATAGTCTTTTTTTTTTAACTGAATTAATGAACTTTGTGATAGTTAAAACAGCCTAATAATATTAATTATATATTTATTATTATTTATTAATTTTTAATTCCCTATTCCAGTACCAGAAGTACTAGGACTATATGAGGAGTTAGGAGTAAAACACGAACCTCTTCGGCTGATCGCCCCGCAGTTTGAAACTCCATTTCCACCTTTACAATTAGCCGTAAGCGGAAAATCTTAAAATCACTTATTCAAAGAAATATATTTTACTGGTTCGTACGTGTGTGTGTGTCACACAACGACTTTAATTTCGACGATCCACGAAACTATTAAGACATTAATCGAAGTGAAACATCTTTATCGGCGTTTGAAATAAAATTAACGTCACACCGTTTTTCCGTTACGCGTCACATTTTTCGTTGCGCTCCATCTTTTTCTTGTCCCTACCACGGTTGATTCGAAGAGATTCGAAGCCATTAATAACAAAAATATCATAACGATAACAATGGTAGTAATAATTCTATTACATTTAATGAAATTCTGTAATCCTAGTAGTAATAAGGTAAAATGAAATAATTTTATTATTTGTATTCATGTCTATGATAATAAAAGCCTTGTGTTAAACTTTATCTAATTTAACTTTATTTAACCAATTTCTGTATAGTAGCATATATATAGTAGATATTTTTTTGAAAAATAAGGTCATAAAGAAGTTTCACTTCTTACGTGTGTACACTAGTACACGCACATATTTTTTTTAATGTAATGAAAGAACGTTTGAAATGAAGTTATTTTAGGTATTCGCTCCGACGTTTCGAGAGCCACCTCCACCACCATTGGAGCTATTTGACCTCGACGAAGCCTTTTCTTCAGAAAAGTCACAACTTGCAAGACTTGCAAACAAGTGTCTGCAGCCAAATAGCAATAGGATGGCACAAGGTATAGCGTTCACACATTTACACTGGCACCAATGGAAATCTCTTTCAGTAAGTTTCTAGTCTCCTGGTACACTGTACCCACTTCGCTGGACGTCAAAGTCAGACAAATCCGTTTATTTGTTTAATAACGCTGCAGCTATTTTGTTTTATGTAATTTTTGTTCAGATAATACCTGCAGCTGAGTTTCATCTTCGGACGTCGAGGCAGAATACGAAATTCCACCCGTATCAACTCGACGTCCGTCGTTCCACAACTGAGCGTTTTTTTTAAGAAATATTTTACCCCGCAACACTACTATGTGAAACCAGCTGCCCACTAAAGTATTTCGTACCAATTCTTAAAAAGCAGGCAACGCACTCGCGTGCTCTCTGTCATTGAGTGTCCATGGGCGACGGTATCAAAAAAACCCTTATGTTTTTTACAGGTGATGGACAACTACAAAATGAACTAGAGTACTTCATACGAGAGTGTGGACGTGCTGTGCGATTGACGAAGTCCCAGAACCAAGGAGCAAAACAAGTGTTACACCAACTTGGTTTACAACTAGCAACTTTTAAGAAAATTGCGCCTAAAGATTAATCTTAAGATTAAAATATTATTCAAAATAACGTTTTATTTTATGCGTTTTATACTCCTGCATCCTGCAACTTCTTATTTTACATTCATAGATTATAGATACATACGAAGAAAATATCGATTAATCATGTGGATGAAACCGTGAGACGGATCGTGAATTTGTGATTCTCTGGGCTATTAAGGGGAAGTATCCCGTAATAGAGGCACACACGAAAAAAAACACCGACCGAAAACATGCGACAGGGAATTCCCCGTTCCGTTCGATGGACGCGCTAGGGTTGATTGATTTCAGGGATACTTACTTATGGAGTGTGTGTTATGTATTCTCTATTCACATTCTTCTCCATTTTATATTACTCGCGCATCTCACAACTAAAATGATTCCAATGTTCCTACCGAAATTAGTCGTGAAGCCCAAGAACGCACGAACTAGTCTGGCAGCCTACCTCAGAATTTATGCTTGCCTAGTATATTAAATCTTGTGTCAGACGTTTTATGCATGTTCTTGTTCAGCTTTGTGTGTGTCTTATTTATTGTATGTATGCTTTTAATGACAACCTTCTTTCTCCTTTTTCATATCGCTCATATCTCAAAATCCAGTGAAGATCCCCCGTCACCAAACTTCATTTATCCGTATGGTGCAACGCTTACAGTTAAAAAGCCAGCTGTAGCAATTCTGTCCAGCAGTGATGTATGCTATCCTGTTAAAAGACCAGTTGCAGCTTTATACACTTCGGAGAAGACAGGAGGTATTCATTTATTTAAATGGTAAATTAAGGTAGTCTATATTATTGTATTCTATATTGCATTCTTTAATATTGTATAGAAGTTATTCAAGATTTCGACATTACTAAAAATAATAAAAATTTACGACAGTTAATTTGTCTAGAAGATTTTGATTATGAATTGCGAAAAGTACAAGTACAACATATATTAATAATAATTAATATTTATTATTTCGTGGAGGATACACATAGACCACGTCAAGTCAAGATTATCTTCTCACTTCGCGCTTCGTACTCTCCTTAGATGCTTTCCAAAATCTGTTCTTTCAAGTAAAAAGCGTACATTACTGGCAACGCACTCGTGAGACCTCTGGTATTAAGAGAATCCATGGGCGGCGGTTAACTTAACATCAGGTGATCCTCCTGTCCGTTTGATCTATATAAAAAAAACGTTTAAATGACAATACACAATTCCTTAGTCAAATAACATTTATTATATTTGATAAAAGTAGTATGCGGTAGAGCTTCAACTAATAAACTTTAACAACTTAAGTTGTTCTATAAAATAAATAAATTAAAATCCTCTTTATTATCCAACTCTTACTCCCTCTAACAAACTGTAATGTAACTTAATGAATGAGCATTAATCAGTTTCATAAATACAACACATCTTAGTAAAACAAATTAAATAACCACACACATAAAATAACATTAAATTTAACTTGAATTCCACACAGCCGGTGTAACAATAATCACACACACACACATATATATATCTCAAACCAGAACCGAAAACGGTGAAAATATATAACTTTATTTCAAAGCGAGTTCACAACAGCTTGCCTCCTGAGATACCGGGAGAGTAGACGCCTGCGAAGGGAGTCCAGTAGTAGATGGACTTTGATACAGTAATAGCGTATGACCGCAGCGATTTTTATATATATATTTTATACAGGTAAGCTTTTCGTGATGGGTTCAGGTCATTTCTTCACGGATCAGTATTTGGACTGTGAATGTAATGATCTCATTCGTGAGTTAATATTCAACTACTTCGGTGGAGTAACTGATTTGCATCTCAACCCAGTCGATGTGGATGATCCTGATGTAAGAAATTCTATTAATTTATGCTGTCCTGGTATGGTGTCTCAAATCACAGTTAATATCAGGTGTTTGTTTTAAAAGTTATTTTGACAGATAAATTTACATTTTCCATTACAATCGAATTCAGATTAAATACGATTGTTTAATAATTAAAAAAGTTGTGCCAACTTGCATCAATTGCAATAAATGGAAGCTTTTAGGGACACACAAAAATAACATTAAAATAATAATAACATAATTCATACAAACTATAAATCTCAAACGCGGGAAATATAAATTATAAGTTATTGCAAATTTTTAAAAGATGCGAAACTATGAGCATCATAGGTAGAAGGGATTCTGGGAAATTTTATTTGCTAACTTACACATCCTAGGATTAGTAGCGTTAGAACCTAGGGCGGTTCCACAAAATGGCAAACTTAATAAAATTACAGAGGTGGTTCAAAGTACTGTGTTGTTATCTTGTTTTTGTAAGTACAGATTTTTTGCAGGTAAACGAATACCGTACCTTAGGTGATGTACTATGGCTCAGTACTTTGCTTCTGCCGGAGCCAGCAAGTTCCCCACCACCACGGCTGACACCGCTTCATCCTCACGCCCTCTTCACATGGAGACTATTTTCTCTCAATCTCTCGCACTGTAAGTGGTTATAGTTTAATTGGAAAATAATATGTTTACTGTTTTATTACAAGACAGTTTCTTCTTTGGTATTGAATTAATCAACTAACTGTTTTTTAATTAACATAAATAGTCTTTTTTTTAACTGAATTAATGAACTTTGTGATAGTTAAAACAGCCTAATAATATTAATTATATATTTATTTATTAATTTTTAATTCCCTATTCCAGTACCAGAAGTACTAGGACTATATGAGGAGTTAGGAGTAAAACACGAACCTCTTCGGCTGATCGCCCCGCAGTTTGAAACTCCATTTCCACCTTTACAATTAGCCGTAAGCGGAAAATCTTAAAATTACTTATTCAAAGAAATATATTTTACTGGTTCGTACGTGTGTGTGTGTCACACAACGACTTTAATCTCGACCATCCACGAAACTATTAAGACATTAATCGAAGTGAAACATCTTTATCGGCGTTCGAAAAAAAATTACCGTCACATTTTTCCGTTACGCGTCACATTTTTCGTTGCGCTCCATTTTTCGTTGCGCTCCATCTTTTTCTTGTCCCTACCACGGTTGATTCGAAGAGATTCGAAGCCATTAATAACAAAAATATCATAACGATAACAATGATAGTAATAAATCTATTACAATTAATGAAATTCTGTAATCCTAGTAGTAATAAGGTAAAATGAAATAATTGTATTATTTGTATTCATGTCTATGATAATAAAAGCCTTGTGTTAAACTTTATCTAATTTAAGTTTATTTAACCAATTTCTGTAAAGTAGCATATATGTAGTAGATATTTTTTTGAAAAATAAGGTCATAAAGAAGTTTCACTTCTTACGTGTGTACACTAGTACACGCACATATTTTTTTTAATGTAATGAAAGAACGTTTGAAATGAAGTTATTTTAGGTATTCGCTCCGACGTTTCGAGAGCCACCTCCACCACCATTGGAGCTATTTGACCTCGACGAAGCCTTTTCTTCAGAAAAGTCACAACTTGCAAGACTTGCAAACAAGTGTCTGCAGCCAAATAGCAATAGGATGGCACAAGGTATAGCGTTCACACATTTACACTGGCACGAATGGAAATCTCTTTCAGTCAGTTTCTAGTCTCCTGGTACACTGTACCCACTTCGCTGGACGTCAAAGTCAGACAAATCCGTTTATTTGTTTAATAACGCTGCAGCTATTTTGTTTTATGTAATTTTTGTTCAGATAATAACCTGCAGCTGAGTTTCATCTTCGGACGTCGAGGCAGAATACGAAATTCCACCCGTATCAACTCGACGTCCGTCGTTCCACAACTGAGCGTTTTTTTTAAGAAATATTTTACCCCGCAACACTACTATGTGAAACCAGCTGCCCACTAAAGTATTTCGTACCAATTCTTAAAAAGCAGGCAACGCACTCGCGTGCTCTCTGGCATTGAGTGTCCATGGGCGACGGTATCAAAAAACCCTTATGTTTTTTACAGGTGATGGACAACTAGAAAATGAACTAGAGTACTTCATACGAGAGTGTGGACGTGCTGTGCGATTGACGAAGTCCCAGAACCAAGGAGCAAAACAAGTGTTACACCAACTTGGTTTACAACTAGCAACTTTTAAGAAAATTGCGCCTAAAGATTAATCTTAAGATTAAAATATTATTCAAAATAACGTTTTATTTTATGCGTTTTATACTCCTGCATCCTGCAACTTCTTATTTTACATTCATAGATTATAGATACATACGAAGCAAATATCGATTAATCATGTGGATGAAACCGTGAGACGGATCGTGAATTTGTGATTCTCTGGGCTATTAAGGGGAAGTATCCCGTAATAGAGGCACACACGAAAAAAAACACCGACCGAAAACATGCGACAGGGAATTCCCCGTTCCGTTCGATGGACGCGCTAGGGTTGATTGATTTCAGGGATACTTACTTATGGAGTGTGTGTTATGTATTCTCTATTCACATTCTTCTCCATTTTATATTACTCGCGCATCTCACAACTAAAATGATTCCAATGTTCCTACCGAAATTAGTCGTGAAGCCCAAGAACGCACGAACTAGTCTGGCAGCCTACCTCAGAATTTATGCTTGCCTAGTATATTAAATCTTGTGTCAGACGTTTTATGCATGTTCTTGTTCAGCTTTGTGTGTGTCTTATTTATTGTATGTATGCTTTTAATGACAACCTTCTTTCTCCTTTTTCATATCGCTCATATCTCAAAATCCAGTGAAGATCCCCCGTCACCAAACTTCATTTATCCGTATGGTGCAACGCTTACAGTTAAAAAGCCAGCTGTAGCAATTCTGTCCAGCAGTGATGTATGCTATCCTGTTAAAAGACCAGTTGCAGCTTTATACACTTCGGAGAAGACAGGAGGTATTCATTTATTTAAATGGTAAATTAAGGTAGTCTATATTATTGTATTCTATATTGCATTCTTTAATATTGTATAGAAGTTATTCAAGATTTCGACATTACTAAAAATAATAAAAATTTACGACAGTTAATTTGTCTAGAAGATTTTGATTATGAATTGCGAAAAGTACAAGTACAACATATATTAATAATAATTAATATTTATTATTTCGTGGAGGATACACATAGACCACGTCAAGTCAAGATTATCTTCTCACTTCGCGCTTCGTACTCTCCTTAGATGCTTTCCAAAATCTGTTCTTTCAAGTAAAAAGCGTACATTACTGGCAACGCACTCGTGAGACCTCTGGTATTAAGAGAATCCATGGGCGGCGGTTAACTTAACATCAGGTGATCCTCCTGTCCGTTTGATCTATATAAAAAAAACGTTTAAATGACAATACACAATTCCTTAGTCAAATAACATTTATTATATTTGATAAAAGTAGTATGCGGTAGAGCTTCAACTAATAAACTTTAACAACTTAAGTTGTTCTATAAAATAAATAAATTAAAATCCTCTTTATTATCCAACTCTTACTCCCTCTAACAAACTGTAATGTAACTTAATGAATGAGCATTAATCAGTTTCATAAATACAACACATCTTAGTAAAACAAATTAAATAACCACACACATAAAATAACATTAAATTTAACTTGAATTCCACACAGCCGGTGTAACAATAATCACACACACACACATATATATATCTCAAACCAGAACCGAAAACGGTGAAAATATATAACTTTATTTCAAAGCGAGTTCACAACAGCTTGCCTCCTGAGATACCGGGAGAGTAGACGCCTGCGAAGGGAGTCCAGTAGTAGATGGACTTTGATACAGTAATAGCGTATGACCGCAGCGATTTTTATATATATATTTTATACAGGTAAGCTTTTCGTGATGGGTTCAGGTCATTTCTTCACGGATCAGTATTTGGACTGTGAATGTAATGATCTCATTCGTGAGTTAATATTCAACTACTTCGGTGGAGTAACTGATTTGCATCTCAACCCAGTCGATGTGGATGATCCTGATGTAAGAAATTCTATTAATTTATGCTGTCCTGGTATGGTGTCTCAAATCACAGTTAATATCAGGTGTTTGTTTTAAAAGTTATTTTGACAGATAAATTTACATTTTCCATTACAATCGAATTCAGATTAAATACGATTGTTTAATAATTAAAAAAGTTGTGCCAACTTGCATCAATTGCAATAAATGGAAGCTTTTAGGGACACACAAAAATAACATTAAAATAATAATAACATAATTCATACAAACTATAAATCTCAAACGCGGGAAATATAAATTATAAGTTATTGCAAATTTTTAAAAGATGCGAAACTATGAGCATCATAGGTAGAAGGGATTCTGGGAAATTTTATTTGCTAACTTACACATCCTAGGATTAGTAGCGTTAGAACCTAGGGCGGTTCCACAAAATGGCAAACTTAATAAAATTACAGAGGTGGTTCAAAGTACTGTGTTGTTATCTTGTTTTTGTAAGTACAGATTTTTTGCAGGTAAACGAATACCGTACCTTAGGTGATGTACTATGGCTCAGTACTTTGCTTCTGCCGGAGCCAGCAAGTTCCCCACCACCACGGCTGACACCGCTTCATCCTCACGCCCTCTTCACATGGAGACTATTTTCTCTCAATCTCTCGCACTGTAAGTGGTTATAGTTTAATTGGAAAATAATATGTTTACTGTTTTATTACAAGACAGTTTCTTCTTTGGTATTGAATTAATCAACTAACTGTTTTTTAATTAACATAAATAGTCTTTTTTTTAACTGAATTAATGAACTTTGTGATAGTTAAAACAGCCTAATAATATTAATTATATATTTATTATTATTTAATAATTTTTAATTCCCTATTCCAGTACCAGAAGTACTAGGACTATATGAGGAGTTAGGAGTAAAACACGAACCTCTTCGGCTGATCGCCCCGCAGTTTGAAACTCCATTTCCACCTTTACAATTAGCCGTAAGCGGAAAATCTTAAAATTACTTATTCAAAGAAATATATTTTACTGGTTCGTACGTGTGTGTGTGTCACACAACGACTTTAATCTCGACCATCCACGAAACTATTAAGACATTAATCGAAGTGAAACATCTTTATCGGCGTTCGAAAAAAAATTACCGTCACATTTTTCCGTTACGCGTCACATTTTTCGTTGCGCTCCATTTTTCGTTGCGCTCCATCTTTTTCTTGTCCCTACCACGGTTGATTCGAAGAGATTCGAAGCCATTAATAACAAAAATATCATAACGATAACAATGATAGTAATAAATCTATTACAATTAATGAAATTCTGTAATCCTAGTAGTAATAAGGTAAAATGAAATAATTGTATTATTTGTATTCATGTCTATGATAATAAAAGCCTTGTGTTAAACTTTATCTAATTTAAGTTTATTTAACCAATTTCTGTAAAGTAGCATATATGTAGTAGATATTTTTTTGAAAAATAAGGTCATAAAGAAGTTTCACTTCTTACGTGTGTACACTAGTACACGCACATATTTTTTTTAATGTAATGAAAGAACGTTTGAAATGAAGTTATTTTAGGTATTCGCTCCGACGTTTCGAGAGCCACCTCCACCACCATTGGAGCTATTTGACCTCGACGAAGCCTTTTCTTCAGAAAAGTCACAACTTGCAAGACTTGCAAACAAGTGTCTGCAGCCAAATAGCAATAGGATGGCACAAGGTATAGCGTTCACACATTTACACTGGCACGAATGGAAATCTCTTTCAGTCAGTTTCTAGTCTCCTGGTACACTGTACCCACTTCGCTGGACGTCAAAGTCAGACAAATCCGTTTATTTGTTTAATAACGCTGCAGCTATTTTGTTTTATGTAATTTTTGTTCAGATAATAACCTGCAGCTGAGTTTCATCTTCGGACGTCGAGGCAGAATACGAAATTCCACCCGTATCAACTCGACGTCCGTCGTTCCACAACTGAGCGTTTTTTTTAAGAAATATTTTACCCCGCAACACTACTATGTGAAACCAGCTGCCCACTAAAGTATTTCGTACCAATTCTTAAAAAGCAGGCAACGCACTCGCGTGCTCTCTGGCATTGAGTGTCCATGGGCGACGGTATCAAAAAACCCTTATGTTTTTTACAGGTGATGGACAACTAGAAAATGAACTAGAGTACTTCATACGAGAGTGTGGACGTGCTGTGCGATTGACGAAGTCCCAGAACCAAGGAGCAAAACAAGTGTTACACCAACTTGGTTTACAACTAGCAACTTTTAAGAAAATTGCGCCTAAAGATTAATCTTAAGATTAAAATATGATTCAAAATAACGTTTTATTTTATGCGTTTTATACTCCTGCATCCTGCAACTTCTTATTTTACATTCATAGATTATAGATACATACAAAGCAAATATCGATTAATCATGTGGATGAAACCGTGAGACGGATCGTGAATTTGTGATTCTCTGGGCTATTAAGGGGAAGTATCCCGTAATAGACGCACACACGAAAAAATACACCGACCGAAAACATGCGACAGGGAATTCCCCGTTCCATTCGATGGACGCGCTAGGGTTGATTGATTTCAGGGATACTTACTTATGGTGATTTCATTTTTAAATATGGCATATTGTTTTCACTGTGGCCTTGATGCCCTTTGTATACACAGGACCTTGGGCTGCAGCCCAAAAAGCCCATAAATAGATCCGCCCCTGGATGAAACCATCAGAAGAATCAACAAAATGGAACAAATTTTGGGCTTTAATAGAAGTTCTGATATACGACTTTAAGATGAGAGAAGAAAGTACAGTCATGGACGCATGCATTATTGTATATTGGATGACAAACGAATCTTCAATTCTTTGCTTGAAAATTGAAGACAAAAAGAAACAGTTTTACCAAATAACAGACGTGGTTACTCAATAAAGGTGAAGTAGAAATGGGCCGGTCACATTGCCTGCGTTTGTGATGACAGATGGGTTTAAAAGGTTACTTCAAATGGCCCAGTGGAAAGAATAAACACTGAGAGAGAGGACACCCACAATAAGCCTGGGAAGGTAAAATAAAAGACATAGCAGAGAAAGATTGAAGAATAGTAGATGATAAGAGACAAGTAGAACACTTTGGAGGACGTCTTCACTCCGTCGGAGGTCATGTGCTAATATTAAATATTATTACATAAACTTCATGTAATCCTTACTCTAAAAAAGGATTTTTTTTAATGTTTTTATAGAAGCACGTACAAAGTCATGGAGATATTTTGTGGTAAAGTGAAATATCAAATGGAAAAGTTATCGCTCAATTTCAGTCAACTATAGAAAAACAATAAAATGATCATAAAATATCAGAAGTTAACTGGAACTTAGTTATTCCAGCCATGAAGACTGCAATTGTATTTCTTATTTATTTTATAATTTGTGTTGTTTGTGATTTCGACGATTCCACTAAAAAACTACCAAAAATATATAGAGGTGTGCGAATTTTTAATCCTAAAAAATTCTCTAAAATTAAACATTTACACCAAGGAGTCGAAAGGCGTGATAATCTAAAAACGAAGAAATCTTATACAGTATTTGCACCTATTTCCGTTGTGAAACAGAATGTTCCCGACAGTCCATATTTCAATCCAGATAACAACGTGGGCGTCAAACCAAGAGTTAAAAAAATCTTACACGAACACGACGCACATTTTATTCATAAACGATCCGCTGATGCAAGAAAGAGAGGCTTTGCTGTTGAAAAAGCTAACACAACAGTAGCAAAGGACGCAAACGAGCCAAGTCATGCTAAAGGCAAGGCCGTACATCCAAAGAAACAATCTAAAATCCATCATCCCAAATCTGGCCAAAGAGCTCACAAACACCACAAGAGTCATCACAGATCGCAAAAACGCAACGGGCATAATGTAGATAAACATTCAAAATCAGGGTTAAAACGCACCAACCACAAGAGAAACAAAAATAACACAGGAAGTAAAGTTAGACAAAATAAAAACGTGAGGCACGGTAAAGGTAATTAAAATAATAAATGTGAAAATGATGTATTTTTAATTAACCAAAATATTATTTACAATGGATTTGGTTTTTTCTTTAATAACTTATAAGTTAATTTCGATAAAGGATTTAAGTAGCCTTGTACCACGACCACAGATAAACATATATCTTAAACGCTGCTCTGTGGGTTTATATTATCATTCAATACAGTCCAGGCAGCCAACTCTAGTATGAAAAAATAAGTGTACGAGTATATCCTTACTGTGTAGGGTTATATAAAAATTCCATAGTCATTCATAATTTGATATGGCGTTTCAAATCTTGTCAATTAAAAATAATCAAAGCACAAAACTGAAAGTTCTCTTGAGATATAAAACCTTAGTGGAAACTTCTCGAAGTAGACTACTTTCCGATAAATAAAATCACATTAATCATGTCCAACTTTTGTTGGAAAGCCGAAATCGGGAAGGTA
The DNA here is from genome assembly GCF_905147105.1 of Pieris brassicae. Classification (NCBI taxonomy): domain Eukaryota; kingdom Metazoa; phylum Arthropoda; class Insecta; order Lepidoptera; family Pieridae; genus Pieris; species Pieris brassicae. Next base: position 21,977,814 of record NC_059667.1, on the reverse strand, counting down.
TTAACGAAGAGTAGATTCAAAAAATCAAAATGGCGGCTGTCAGAATTTGGCTGCCATTTTGTACACTATATAAAATCTGACTACTTAAATTACTGCAAGGTTAAGGACGAACCTTAACGACCTATTATTCTACGTATAAATCTCTTACATAAATAATTAACATAATTGCTATTATGAGCACATTTAAATAAATATAACAATATATAAACACTTATTAAACATTTCTTATACTTATAGTCCGAAATCGTCGATTAATTGCAAGTAAAGATGCCATGATAGAAGATTATCCTTATGTCGTGTCGATCCAAAAAGCAAGAGAACATTGGTGCTCAGGGGCATTGCTTAATCCACGAATTGTGATCACAACAGCCAATTGTATATGGAAGTGAGTTATGCAAAAGTTATTGAAAATAATAATATTCTAGCGTATTAATGGCCTTTTGCAATTTGAATTTTATACATTTATATCGTGGTTGATACTTGCCGTGATCTGTGACCATACTGGTCATTTGAATTGCAAAATTGTTTATTGATTTAAATAATGACTAAATTATGAAATTTTTATTAGAACATATTGGCAATCTTTTTTATGAGACCAGTTGCTAGGTCATCGCCTAGTTGCTTCAGCTTGCAGTTCCCATCATCAGGTCGTAGGTTCCGTCCCCGGCGGTGCACCAGTGGACTGTCTTTCTATGTGCGCATCTAACAACTCGAACGGTGAAGGAAAACATAGTGAGGAAACCGACTTGCCTTAGACCCAAAAAGTTGACGGCCTGTGCGTGACAGGAGTCTATTGGATTGACAAATGATTATGAAACAGATACAGAAATCTGAGGCCCAGATCTAAAAAGGTTCTACGCCACTGATTTTTTAAAATTAGTTTTTAATGATTATACTGAATATAATGATTCTTAACACCCTAAATATTAACCGGGAGTAGATGTCCCCCTTTTATGTTTTAAGTAACTAAAGATAAAGTTTCGCCTAGATCAAATCGTGTGAGCAGACTTAAGGTCCGAGCTGGCTCCCGCTACGTAGACCGGGGAGGGCAGGTAGCCAGGATTCAAGAAGTAATGAAACATCCCTATTGGAGCATCAGAAAAAATCCGGACTTCGACATCGGCTTGTTGCTGCTGGACAGGAATATCAGGTAATTGTTTAATTAAAGAACTTACAGAAGATCAGACATTCCAATGTCGTTTTACCTTCCCGTTTGAGCATTGGCATTCACGATTACCATAGGCACGGTCTTTTCTTTCTATCTTTTAATTTTTTACTTATAGGATACATAGTAGCCTAACAAGCATGCAATCAAGCAGATCTGTGGCCGAGAAACTGGCAGTAGGAGAATGTTAAATCTACCCTTTTCTAAAAAGGCTTTTATTTGCTTAAAATGCTTGGGGTTGCCAGACCGGGGCAACAACTACTCCGGAAATATACTCATGATATTATTCTATTGTTACCAACTGTTAGCTATTGAAGCTAATATATAATATTAAGAGCTAATATAGGATTGTATTCATCAAATATTAATTTGATCTTTTTCCATTGATGGTTTAATTCATCAGTCTGTTCCACTTTTAAGGCAAGGATTTTTTTTACTACATATAATTGTATTTGTCATTTAGGTTTTCAGATAAAACTCACGCGGTAGATCTTCCAAATATTGCTATGTACCCGGCTTTTGAAGACGCCTGGGTGACGAGTTGGGGCGCAGAAAGAGTAAGGAACCTCTAATAAGGCTATCTACTTTAATATTGAATTTTTTGAACTGGTCCCAAGGATCCCACATCAGCAATTAGGAGAATTATATACAAATTGTATACAGAAAAAGGGTTGGTATAGATATCGGAATCCCTTATGGGTATAACAGAGTTAATCTGACCTCGTGGTCGAATTTCAAGCTACTTCACCTCGCACTGTGTCCTGTGTATGTCTTCGGACATTAGCAACACATGATTGAAAGTAGTAGATAAATTCGTTCGTTTAAATAAATAAAAAAAAACAGTGGCTCTTTCATGATCATTTGTCTAATAGGAAAGTAGCTGATCAGCCTCTTGTGCCTGACACACGCCGCGGCCCTGGAGTTTTTGTGTCTTAAGTCCTGAGGATGTCTTCTTTCTACTACATATTACTCCAAGTGCGTTCAATCTGTTACTATCTTCACCTAGGTTTCGGAAACTTTTTGCCAAAAGGAGAGACTATTTTTCTCAGCACGGCTGAGAGATTGGAGAGAATAAATTATATATAATGTATATGTGTAATTAATTATAACATAATGTTACAATTGATGTTTAAGAGGCTTAAAGCTAGGTACAATATTATGGACCCTGTTAGGGCACAGCAAACGAAGGCATTACATAATTAATAGTAACAAAATAGTACATAAAATTTAACATTTCAGGTTAGTATTAATTATATAGAATAACATTTTTTTATTTATTTAATTTAGAATATTTAGAGTTTAATAATTATGAAATTAAACTATATTTTTATCTTCTAGGTACTCATTAATGCTATAATAACATTTACGTATAAGAAGTTTTTTTAGTTTGTTTGTATATGTATCTTTTTTTTCATTTCTTAGTGTCTCAGGTAGTTTGTATAATAAACTACCTACTTATGTGTTCAATTATGGTATTGGCATAGTCTGTAATGTGTGTATTTCTGTAAATTAATAAATTTCAGCGTGATGGAGTATTTGAAAACAAAGGCATGGCTCTCCAAGTATACCACGCTCGCTTGATGGATAAAGACAAATGCAACAATGTAACACAGCGTTTTGGAGTGGCCGTATCGAATAATTTCATATGTCTCTCGCAAATGGGCAGAAGGGCGCCTTGTACTGTAAGTATGGAAAAAATGTGTGCGTGTAGTATACACACGTAAGTAGTGAAACTTCTTTATGACCTTATTTTTCGAAAAATGATCTACTATATGCAACTAACTTTACAGAAATTGGTTAAATAAAGTTAAATTAGATAAAGTTTACCAAAAGCCCTTTATTATCATAGATATGAATACAAAAAATACAATTATTATCATTTTACCCTATTACTACTAAGATTATTACGGAATTTCATTAATTTTAATAGAATTATTACTATCATTGTTATCGTTATTATATATTTTTGTTATTAATGGCTTTGAAAGTCTTCGAATCAACCGTGGTAGGACAAGAAAAAGATGGCGCGTAACGGAAAAATGTGACGGTCTTTTTTTTCCAACGCCGATAAAGAATTTTCAATTTAAAAATATTTGTTTTAATGCCTCTGATCTATATATTTGTTATAGATAAATAAGTAGATATGTCATCCGCTTTCCGTCAAGAATGATCGCTAATCAATGTCAAAAATGTATAGAGTTTAACTCTAAGACATGTTTATTTCCGCACGTCTCCTTATATACGCTTAAGCCTACTTTTAGGCCGGAAAATAAAACGCCTATTTAAAAGAGGAAACTTTATTTAAGAATTAATTTTACTCAATATTACGGAACTACTCTAACTATGTTCACCGTAGACTAACTGTTCTTGACTTGCGATCAACCTCCTATTTTCTATCAGCTGATGTTTAACTATTAAATTGACTTAGAACGCCTGACATTTTAGAGATGTCAGTCAATATCAAGAATAGCGCAAAAAATCTGCAACATTAGCACACCCAACAACAACAACAGGTGGACATTTGGGGTTCGAACACACGACTTTAACAACGCTTGCTTCAACTTCAACAACTGTCGTCATCACAATTATAATAAAAAAAATCTTTTAGCGTGATACTGGAGCACCTGCAGTAAGCGACGGTATTCTCTGGGGGCTGGCTTCTTGGGGTCTTCGTAAGCTGTAAGTTAAATAATAACTGCTATTATTTACTATAAGTGTTTATAACCTGGTTTGATTATTGACGAATGGTTGTGTTTCGGACATCGGAAGGTCCGAATGAAAGATTCTTAAAACTTACACATTAAGTATTTACGACATAAGTTTTAGGATTGTCAATGCATTGTTTAAAGATCCGTATTGAATTATAAAAACTAAAGCTCGAATTACAAAAATTAAAACTCGAATTACAAAAATTAAAGCTTGAATTACAAAAATTAAAGCTCGAATTACAAAAATTATAATTCTTATAAAAATTTGCCGAAGCGTATTACAAAAATTAAAGCAAAAATTTTAAAAATTAAAGATCGATATATAAGATATATATATCACTTATAAATGGTCGACTTATACGACGTCGGTCGGTCTTATTCTTATCTTCTTCGTTTATTTCAGATGCGGAACAGAACGGTATCCCGCAATGTTTTCCTACATCGGGTCAAGATCTAATTTGGACTTTATAACGAATGCCACACACTACCTTATGTCTGATAAACGAAATTATGTGTTTTTGGATAAATTTGTGTTAAATAGGGCCGATACAACGGAAGCACCTACAACCAGCCATTTAGAATATTAAATACAAACTATTTTGGACTTTTCTTGCTCCTACGTAACAATGTTTGATACAACACCCATATCTATAAGATTTGTACTACATGAACTAAGGAGTCATCGTATGAACCCCTGAGCTGGACTGGGGCTCTGTTTAAAGTAATTTTATTAAGAATTACTCTATATTAACCACTCGCGTATAACAATAGATTATGAGCGAAATAATGACGTGCTAATTGCTATGTACCGAATGAATGCAATTTTAACAGTCAAAGAGAATGCCTACGTCTGGCTTTGCTGTAACACCGACGATTTGGGAAACTGTCACGCTTATAACTGATCGAAATGTACAGCCATGGCACGTACAAACGTAGGAAATTTTCACGACTGTAAAAAAGCAAAACGTTCGTTTTGCGTTCGTACGTACGTACATAGGGAAAGAAAGAGAAAGAGTGAGCAAAATGTACAGCCTTGGCTCGTACAATTAATTCTAATGAAATCTTTCCTTTTTCATCTTTTAAAGGCTTAGGTTAAGTTCACTTTGAATGTGAATCCTCAAACACCGCACACTGTACTTTTATGTACTCTGTCCTGTAAAACCTGCCTTGCGTTCCAAATATCGTATAGTAGTTTCTGAAGTTATAGCGTCTGATATATAGGCGTCTGAGGGAAAAAATATAATTTTTTAGGATGCGTGCGCACACGGTCACTAAAACTCGACACCTATTGTCAACATTTTAAAATATAAAAGGCCAATTTCTTTAATTATGTAGAAATATTTTTTTGTGATATTTAAATAAACTTTATTTATCTAGATACGTTACAGTAAAACTTTCAATGTATTAAATACCTTTTTTCTATTGTTAGTGTCGTTTTTTCTACAAACGTACATAAGGCGATAAATTTTTTAAAAAGATTTTTATCTTTACACCAAAGAAGTATAACTTCTAACGCGTGTACACAAGTACATACACGTGTATTTTTTTATGAGTCAATAGGGTTTTCTATTTAAAATTAAAATAAATAATAATTATACGAGCATATTTAATATTTTCTTTTCAAAATTGTAAAACACACATTTTGAAATTGCAAAATTATATCTAAATCTCATATTGTAATAGTAACAATGTTTTTTATTACTCTCAAACTAATTGATAACTCATGTATACATCTCTAATATATAATGTCTAACAAATTCATTTTAACTTTTCACTGTCATTTTCGATTTTGCCAACAATACACTTATAAACTTTTTTATAACTAATCGTTTTTACAATCAATTTACAATACTACATGTCTCTATGCACCGAACTTTTCGAAAATTATCGGAATTAACGTAAACTACTTAAGATTAACACGAAAAAGCAAGTCCACATACACAAAAAGGTCTATACACGATCGGAATTGTTTTTATTAAAAAAAAAAGTAGAGGGCACTGTCAAATGTCAATTTCAAATATCTGACAGCTCTGAAAAGTGAAGTTTGAGTGACTTATAGTACTATAATGATTGAGATATTTATGAAAAATTGGATTAAAGTATGGAATTACACAAATTAAAACAGGAAAGATATTTCCATATATTTCTAGAAATGTCGTTACAAATTAAGTTTAATAAACACCGTTCAGTCGTCTGTCTCTTTTCATTACAGCGTATACACAGTGTGACAAAACTTTACTTAGATTTAGTTCAAGGGATCAATCTTTGTGAATATTATCGTGTTCCAAAAGGCATCAATTTACTAAGTACTGTAAAATATGTCAAATTCAAATGTAAATGATTTGACATCTCTGAAAAGTGAAGTTTGAGTGACTTAGAATACGGTATGATTGAGAAATTAAAAAAAAATGATTATATTATTTATAATAAAAAAGTTATTTCCATATATTTCTATAAAAATAACAAAAACTGTTCGCCTTTAGCGTTCTGTCATCTGTCTCCTTTCATCACAACGTGACAGAAGGAGACAAAACAGTACATAAGCTAGATTTAGGGAGTATTTTGTTCCGTTCGTGGATAGGCCGTCAAGTCAATTCTTTGGCAATTTTAATATTCAAAAGTGGATTTACAATTTCTCAAACTGGCTGTAAGCGTCTTAGCTATTGTGAAAACTGGCAAAGTGTGAAACTATTATATGATTATTTGAAGGTCAGATTTCCATTGACATAAAAAGAATTTTCCATCCATATTCCAAACTAATGGGCCGAATACCCATTCCCCTGAGTAGACATGAGGCTGACACGTGTCCCTGAAACCGTACGTAAAGGAATTAAGGATTCCCCGTTCCTTTCTACTTACCCAGGCATACGACAGACTCACAATCTCACAGAACAGTGATAATTTACTGAACCTGCCATGTTTTTATTTATTATAAACCGTTCTCCAACTCCTCTATATTTTATGTGGTATATGTCAAAGGAAAATCTTTGACCATTTGAACCAGTAGCAACGTAATAAAGCGTTTGTTATTGAATTATTCTATTAAGTACATATTGTGTTAGAAATTAACAAAATCTATTATCCTATATTATTGTAAAGAACTGGCCAAAACATACGTCTTAAAACAATATAAACAGTTATAACAATATAACTGTCTCATTCATTAATATATATTTCGCTTCTCATGAGTGAGACAGCAATATAGTTCGATACTTGAATATCCTTTGCCCTCATTGGCTGGTTTAAAGTAACCGATGTTATATTGGATTTCGAACGGCAGAGAAAAATAAATCAGAGGCGCTACAGCCGTTATAGGTCTGGGCCTCAGATTTATGTATCTGTTTCATGGTCGATTGTCAATCTAATAGGCAAGTAGGTGATAAGCCTTCTGTGGTTAACACACACTGGCGACTTTTTGCGTCAAAGGCAACATTTCCCCAAGGATATTTTCTTTCGTCGTTCGAGCGCATGTTAAATGCGCACAGAGAAAGAAACCATTGCTGTACAGCTGGAGATCGAACCTACGACCTCAGGGATGAGAATCGCACGCTGAAGGTAGGCTAACGCTGCGCTGTGAGATTAGCAACACTTTTGAATACGATTTTCCATTATTATTGGTACTTATTCTGAGCTCATATTCCTAAACTGTTAACCAGTTAGTCTAAAGATCACAATTTCAAGAACGTGAGTCTTAAATTGTCGCTCCAACGTTCAAAATCCAATATTAATACAAATAACACAAACTAACAAAAATTAGGCCAAAGACAAAAAATACTTAAAATGGAACTTATTTTGTACACCATAAGCCGTAATTTTATCTTATCTAGTACCTGGCCACGTCTATGGTAACAAGTATACACAAATATAGTACTGAGCAAATAATTATGCAAGGCAACACTTAACACACAAAACATGGAGTTTTTGTCTTGTTTTAACTTTTCGATCAATAAAACCCTTAACTTCGTCAAAGGACGAAGGCCCGTAATACTGAAACGTCACACGACGAAATCTAGCTTCAGCAGTTGTCAAACCTTTTGACGTAGGAAGTTTGACGCATTTGACAATTGTGACAGAGACTGATTTACGGGCCTGAACAATTTTTTGTTTCAACATAACAGAACAATAGCAATTTTGAGGGTCACATACCACATTAAAATGACTACAGATGTCTATAGACTACGAAGATAGAATAAACGAACGTTAAATTTATAATCTGTGGACAAATTCACACAAATGTATAAGTGTTGCCGTGCCAAAGACATTTTGGATGGAGCAATCTTGACCGTAAATGAAAAACTTATAAGAATATATTAATCGAATATAAATACAACTAGAGAACTATAAATATAATACAAAACAACAAATAAATTCGTGCTCCTTACACCTAGAATGCCATAAATTGTAAACTCTGCTATACTCTATGCCATGTATCGAAAGGTTTGAGTGGAGGTAATCAGCCAATTTGTCCTAAACTAACGCACCAGGCAAGAAATCCAAATTTCCTTACGCTAAAAACTCCCTGATTTTTTCTTAATTCTAAATATACACAAAATAATTTTGTACTCTTCGAAACGAGTTTTAAATGGCAACACTTTATGGCAACTTCTTCGCCAGATGGACTAGGGCATAGACAAAAATACTTTGCGCCAAGTGTATATAGAATCACGTAACGCCACTATACGTTTCATAGCGGCTTAACGTAAAGTAATTTTTGTCCAAGCTCTTTGTAACTCGTAATCCTAATAGTCAAATTGATAAACTTTTAGATAGTAGCAAGGTTGGTAGCATTGAAATTTTTAAAAGCGTAGCAATCCTTATTACAATTAATTGTGACCTTCAGGTCACGAGTAGGACGAGATATTTTATGAGGTACTTCACCGAAAACATTTATACAATACTTTAATGAGTCAAATGTCAAACTAAATTGTCAAGTTCCGTAGAATTGAGGTTCTGTGATATTATGACACTTGCGTTTAACACTATCAAACAAATCCCGTTAAATCTTTCTAAGTGTTCCAAAATCGAATTTGAAAATTCAAATAGTATTCGAAATATCTTTGTTTTGAATTTTTTCCCATACTTTAAATATCGAGGATATAAAACTGTCAGCTGTCAAATTGACAAGTTTAAAAGTACCCGAATTTAAATCCGAGGTAATTCGACATTCCCTAGGGCTGGTTCAAAAGTAAAGTTTCCAGCTCGTCAGCAGATCGGAGGAGGAATGCTGCGGACTCACGGTACCCGGTGATCAATTGCCGAACGGCGCCGACTTCGGAACCAGAGAGTTTGTGAGACAATAGAGATTTTTGTGAGCTGGTTCCTGTTATGGATGGCGTGGATGTGGAATGAAGAGTTGTAGTCGATGTCTTGAGCGACAGATCTGTTGGAGCTGCAAATAAAGAGAGATTTGTTGATAATTATGGCCAAACTATAAATATCAATAAAAACTTATCAGAGGGGAAGACAGAGTGTCACTTTAAAAGGTCGGCGACGCACCTATGAGCCTTCTGGCAATTTGAGTGTCGATGGGCGGCGGTAACACTTAACATCAGGTGAGCTTCCTGCCAGTTTGCCTCCTATTACATTTAAAAAATCGCATCATAACTCTCATAATACTGCGATTTTTTAAATGGAATCTAGCTTTTGACCTTAAGCTCCTTTACAGCTCAGCTCGGGCTGATTTGGCTAGCGTAACTCGACCGGCATGGCCTTTTGCTAGCGATTAGCGTAAGGGCGTCCAGCGAGACTCGTACCACGTCTTGGGTCGTCGTCGCTACACACGGCTGGATTTTCTTCACCGAGATAAAACGTTTTCATTTAGTATTTCACAATCTTAAAACATATCAACTGAGTAGTTACCTAATATAAATAAAGTGGCAATAAGCTTACCAGTTATATTGGGAAATGTGTGCGTGTGCGCAGCCATTGCGGATAACAGTGCGCTCTGATACGCAGCCATTGCCGCGTTAACTCCGACACCTGAAAAATATTATCAAAAAAAATTATACAATTATTTCTTTATGATAGAGAAATTTATGGTTTAATGAGTAATAATTTTAAAACACATTACCAGTTGGTGGCAAAGCTGTAAGGGTTGACAGTAATGCTGTATTTGACAGCGCTGAAGATTGGCTTGTCGATGAGCTGAAATTTAATTAAACAAAATAATGTTACCAAATAGAAATATTAATTATTTAACTGTTGATACTTTGTTTCTTTTAAATATCAATATGGTACTATGTCAGAAATTTTTTTCTGTCATATTTACCATGCTCCTATAGTGATCCATTTTATAGGGTTTTAAAACATTTGATGGCTTACTTATCTGTACGAGCCAAGGCTGTACATTTGGTTTAGTCTGGCTTTCTTAATTCAAGAGTATAGCCAGACGCAAGCATTGTCTTCAACTGTTACATTGCATTCATTCGTTAAATAGCATAATAGGTTAACACAGAATAATCCGATGACTACGGACCGTATAGAATCCATAAAATGAGATGAAGAAGACAAGGCCAATTGAGATGAGATGCCAGTGCCTAAAATCTGGCTGACTGGCACTGGCTTACAAGAATTTGGCCTAATAGAATCTAGTATTATCTTTTGTTAAAATAGCTTTTACACATTAAGAAAAACACTTTTTGAACGGATTACAGCTATGTATTATTATTAAAAAATAGTTATTTACATAACTTCGAAATTTTAATTTTTTTCCGACGTTTCGCGGGTCACCGTGACCACGCACGCTGAAAAGCTAATTATAAGTTTTTAATAATAATACATAGCTTTAATCCGTTCAAAAAGTGTTTTTCTTAATAGAATCTTCCAATTCAGGTAACTAATAATTGTTTACGTTTCATTCCCTACAAAAAAAAAAACAAACCAAAACCTCTGGGCCTCAGATCTGTATCTGTTATGTGATTGTCCGACTTTTTGGGTCTAAGGATACATTTCCTCACAATGTTTTCCTTCACCGTTCGAACGAATGTTAACATAGACAGAAACTCCATTGGTGCACAGCCGGGGATCGAACCTACGACCTCAAGTGTGAGAGTCACACGCTGATGCCACTTGGCCAACACTCTCTGTAGAAGACTAATTATAACAAGAAATATTGCCATTTACAGTCGGTGCTATGTTTTCCAAAGGTATACATTATTTGGGCGGCCTATAAACATTACAATACTAGTGATCAGTTAATTTATTATTGGACTATGTAAACAATATATTTATTTATTTAAAAAGCAACGACATAATGTACTAACTATAGAACTCACCTTTGTCTGCCAAAAGACGGTGGGTTGCCAAAAGTGGATGGGAAAGATGGTCTAAACAGCGGCGCTGGCGACGAAGCTGGACTGGAATTTAAATAACTATTAAGCCTTTTCAGATGCTACAACGAAGTTTATTTATAAAATGTCTCTTTTTTTGTTCCCTAAACAAGATGATAATATATGAACGAAAACAACCTGACGTACGGAAACACACACCACACACTATTGAAATATGTCTCAAACTGTTACAAATAAACTTCCGTCTTAAATTGTTTTATGGAATCTCGCGGTTGACCTTAAGGGCCTTAACTTTTCGGGGTGTTTTGGCGTAGCACGGCGGAAAAGTCCCCTGCGAGACTCGGACTTCGGCTTGGGTCGTCGCGGGGAGGTCAATCGCCTGAAGGGCAGGACGGAAGCTCACTGGAGTGAGCGAAGTACGAAGTAAAGGTCCTCACCTTCCCCGGTGAAGGCGGTTTTTTAAACCTAGTCTGTTTTTGACTATTATTAATTAAAACCTCTTTTTTGAGGCGAATTTTTTCCCGAAAATGAGAGAGAGCACCGAGGTTGCCCCTGGCGAAGAGAGCTGCGACACTCTTCTCAGGATTTATTTGGAAGCCTCATTTCCGAAAGCTTAGCGACGTGGTTGCGGTCTGGAGTATGTCCACAATGACGCCTCTATCTTTGTGGGTGGTATACAGAGTGATGTCATCGGGCTCCACATTGGGATCCCTAGGAATGTCACTGGTGAACAGCGTGAACAGGAAGTGCGCGAGGACTGAGCCTTGAGGAACTCCCGCCCTGATGAGTTGAGGGAACGACAACGTTCTCTACACCATAGCGTATCGAACGGTTGGACAAGAAATCGTGTACGATACGGACGAGTCTTAGTGGCACTTGAAGGTGGTACATGTACAACGCCATCTATTGCTTAAAAAATAAATCAAATCGTGAATTTAGATAGTATACAGTTATTGAGACGTTTAAAAGTGTACATTGTTACGTATATGAATAAATATTTTTTAATATTTATTTAAAAAAGAATAGGTTTAACAATTTTTTGTTAAAATATTTTTGATTTATTATTTACACTCTGTGGTTCTATTAATGTTATGATGTTGTTTGTAGCTTGTGAGGGCCATATCATGGAGCAGGAAGATCACTATCGGGTCAAGTTATATTGGACATTAAAAAATATTTTTTTTGTCTTATGCTTTTGAGGTAGAATGCCTATAGTGAACTGTGAGGACACTTCAAGAAGCTTGTGCAGGCTTAACCATAAAGCGCAGTCATCGTAGCTTAGGTATTTACCTTGCAGTCTTGCTGCCAGTGTTGCCATTCGCATTGTCAAGCTTCAAGCTGTTGTTGTTCAGCAGTGGTTCCATGGTGGGGCTGTTTGAGGGCCTGGTGGTGTCCGCTGCAGCCTTGCTGTGTCCTGGGGCTGTCGTAGTCGTGGTGGATGCTGGGCTGCTGATTGCCCCGCTGTACAGGTTCAGGAATGATGATGTCGCCGTCGTGTCTATGGCCTGGATTTATACCTTATATTTGGTTAGCTATTTTATACATATACATTTAAAATAGGTACGAAATTTGATAATTTAGTCCCATTGAAGAAGATCTATGATGACCCTGACATAAAGTGGTAATAACACTAAACCAGTGGAGCTCTAACCCTTAATAAGTCTCGATCTTAGGTTGAATCCGTTTATTTAAATTAAAGACAAGTAGGGGATCATCCCACAGCGTCAATTTTAGATTTTAGATATACCCAATTCCTCACAATGTTCTTCACCGTACGAGCACATAGACTGAATGCCCATTGGTGCATGACCACAGTCGCATGCTGAAGCCACTAGGCAAACACTGCTTAATTGAGACGAACTTACACTGTATAAATTAAAATAAGAAATAAATTTTTATAAGAATTTTAAAAAAATTGTGCGTGTACTAGTGTACACACGTAAGACGTGAAACTTCTTTATAACCTAAATAATAATAATGAATAATAAGAAGTTTTATAAGAAGGGTTTAACAAAAGGCTTTTATTATCATTTTTCATTTTACCTTATTACTACTAAGATTATTACAGAATTTCATGAATTGTATATACTATCATTGATATCGTTATTAATGGCTTCGAATCAATCGTGGAAGGGACAAGAAAAATATGGAGCGTAACGGGAAAATGTGACGCGTAACCGAAAAATGTGACACTGAAAGAAGTTTCACTTTAAAAAATAAAAAATATATATTTTTATAATGGAATATAAGATACAGGTATCACTTATTCCAGGTCATTAAATTTGAATACAACACCCTCTGTCTTATTTGAGAGAGTAAGCCGCGCTGAAAAACTCTCAGTACTCTTTTAAAATAGCAAACATAAAACAACACTGATTTTAAAACAAATATCGCAAATCAATTACGAATATTACCAAAATTGCAGTTAAGTGATATTTTTTTTCTACTAAGTATTATTATTATTATTATTATTATGATTACATACTACTTTTTTGCGACAAACGTGCAAACTAGCTGTCTCTGGGAGACTGACCACGTGTGGTCCCCAGCATGATGATGAGCCAGGGGCATTTACAACCACAAGACACTTTTTTCTTTCAAGAAGTTTTTGTTTTTTTTCTTTTTTGATTATTACTATTTTGTGTGTTTCTGTGTGTGTTTTTTAGTAATGATTGTTATGTCTAGGTCTAATACAAAGTTACATAAGGGATAGAATTTGTCATCAAGAAATCTTTTTGCTCGGTCACCTCCCCTTCTTATAAATTCTTTTTCTCTATCTATCTTACTTTTGGTTCTTTCTTATTAAACATACAATTTCATGTTTTTTTTTAATTCTGCAGATGTATTTCTACAAAGTAGAGTAAATAGAAACCTGGGTTTGCCTGCAACAATCTTGCATTCTTTTATTTTCCAACATTATAAAGCTGAATGGATCTTATAAAGTGTAATGTGTGAATAATTGTTTTCTATAAGTTACAAATTTTTCAATGTTTGTGTCATAACTCACCATAGGAGTAGGCACGGTCGGCATGGGCTGGCTGACTGGATCCAGGCCAAGCCGCATCCGCTTCGCGTTGAGGCTCTCGTTCTCACACGCCTGCGCCAAGATATGTTCAGCTTGTACAGACGTTAAGTGCGCGGGAGTCGGACGCACCTGAGTTGTAACACAGCTAGTCAATAGCTAGCAACCCTGATACTTTGGGATTCACCCACTGTGCTTTACCACTATATAGGTATCTTGTTTTAATTACTGAAATTTGATTCCCGCTTTTTTTTAATATTATGGCAACAGCTTCAACTTTATGCCAGTTTCAAGTTTCCCGCTGTTTAGTAGAGCGCGTCTAGCGTATAGTTAGAAAATGAAAATTTGTCTATGAAAAAACTATAATTTTGTTTGGTGATACATATATTATTTGTTTTAATATCAGTAGTATGTTTCCAACTGAGCGTGTTTCCGGCAGCTGAAGTATTTCTGAACCAATTCGACTTAGGGTTCATGGGCAATGCACGAGTGTCCATGGCCAGCGGCATCACTTAACATCAGATGAGACTTCTGCCCGATTGAAAAGTCTTATCTTCTAGTTCAATCGTCTCTCACTCTTCTCTATCATACTCGAAACACACAACCAACACGAGCATATTACGACTATAAGTACTAAGACATTATGATTCATGCAGAGCTCGGACCCTCACCGCTGTGTCCCAGGCGTTGCCTGATGGAGTGTTCCCGCCATTGCCCGTAGCCGGTCCATCTCCTCGAACCTTCTTGTTGCGCCTGCAACTCTTCAAGTATGTTCTGATTCTCTTGCGGGCACGCTCAGCAAATTCTGGGAACTGTCTAGTACACGAATCTATGATGGCCTGTATCTTCTCTTTAGGCTGCTTTGAAATAGGAACTATCCTATCAAGATTTTCGTCGACGAAAAGGCGAACGAACATCTGAAATTTGTATCGCATTAATTAGCTTGATTTTATATAACTGTATGCAGAACTTGAATTTAGAGGAAGGAGGAGGTTGTAGGTTCGATCCCCGGCACCCGGCACATGCACCAATAGAGTTTCAGTCTATGTGCGCATTTAACTTTCGCTCGAACGGTGAAGAAAAACATCGTGAGGAAATGTTGCCTTAGACCCAAAAAGACGACGGTGTGTAGCAGGATCAGAAGGCTGATCACCTACTTGTCTATTACATTGATCACGAAACAGATACAAAAATCTGAAGCCCAGAGCTAAAAAGGTTGTTGCGCCACTTAATTATTTAGAACTCGAGACAGAACGCGTCTCACAACTAAATCTAGTTTCAAGAACTGTCAATTCACTTTCTATTTGAAGCAGGGTTTGTTTTGACAATAGTCAAGCGAAAATTGTGACCCAAGGTGGCTAATGGAGTCAAGTCATTGATTTATTAAATGGTCTGTGGTTCAGAAAATACCGATTCCTTTAAGCAACATGATAAAGTTTTGAAAAAATAATCGTGGACGTCAAAAGGATGAAATTTTAAAAAATTAACACACATAGTATGTAACATACATTAAACGCCTTTAACCGCTCAGGATCATGATGTTGGGGATCGACACGATCATCGCTGTCATCATCAGATGCTCCTCCATCATCATCGTCCTTGGTTCTGTCGGATGATGAAGTCTCATCGTGCGTTGATACTGGCTCCACTGGTGTTGAACCAATGTGGATTGGACTCTGAAAAGTTCCGTTAAGTGAGATGAGATTTATAGATTTATTTCCATTTTCATTCCTAACAAAATCATCGTTCAAAATATTACCAGTTGCATTCTTAAGAGGCTTAGAGTTTTTGTACTTCATAAACTATGTATTTGTATAAAATTGAGTATCTATAGTTATAAAATTCTTGTATTCCCATACTCCTCCGAAACGGCTCAACCGATTCTTATGAAATGTTTTATGCATATTCAGTAAGTCTGAGAATTGGCTACTATCTTTCAAACCCCTAAGTGATAAGGGGTCCATCCCAAATTTTATTTTTTATTTTTATGATACAACATACAAAAATACACAAACCTTAATTGTCACCTTTGTACGACCAACCCCTATTTTATTATAGTAGTTAGTTATTTTTATTTAACTAAAAAAATATTGCCAGGTCAGCTAGTAACTTATAAATATTTTAATAATAAACATTGATTAGCCTAGTTAGTCACAACTCTGGTTTAAGAACAAGCCAAGAAACATCGAGTATAAAATATGACAATATTTCGTAAATAAGTTAGTTAAAGATTTAAGTTGGCGCCTTGTAGATACTGGTGACACCAGAGCTGGTGCTTTCGCTCAACGAATAACTATCGTAGGAAGGAAATACTGCCAGTGTTATACACTGCTATAGGGCTGCTACACTGCTATACACCCACGTAGCCCTGGAATGCGAGGCTGTGGCTAATCAACGTACAAAAATCCCCGGAACAGTGAGGTCGCTCCGCGAAGCCTGTGAAGTGCCCAGGAGACTTCTGTGCTTCTGGAGGGAGTTAGGCTGGCTAAATTAGCCAGGACTTAACTCACAACGGCCCAATTACGAGTCTTAAGTGCGCAAAATGAGTCCCTACCTACCTAACTACCTACCTACCTGCCATAGGGACTAAACTTGTTAAATTTGTTTAATTTTCTTTTTATTAATTTTTAGTTATGACTATGTAGGTTAAGAATATTGTAAATACTGTATCTTTGTGTTGTTAAATATTATAAGAATTGCCTTATGTAACCGTCTTAATAGAAAGGACGAAACACACCGACTACGCTACGACTATGCTATATATATAAAAAAAATTTTAAATATATCTTCTACGTCCAGGAAGTTTCACATGAATCAGTCACCCACGTAGTCCTGGAATGCGTGGCTGTGGCTAACCAACATATTAAAGCTCAAGGCAGTAAAGTCGTTCCGTGGAGCCTGCGTAGTGCCCACGAGAATTCTGTGCTTTTGAAAGAAGCTAGGCTGGCTTAGTTAGCCAGCACGTTACGTAAAACGGACCTTATGAGAGTAAGTGCGGAAACTTAGTCCGCAAACCATATATAGAAATTATAGTTAATATAGAAAATAGTTATTAATTAAATCCAAGTAAAAATAGTATGAAACGCTGATCAACCTTAAAACTCACCGAGTGTCCGGTAGTGAGAGGTGTGGAAGGCTTAGGCGGTTTGCTTCCGAGCCCCAACGCGCTGTGGTAGGAGGCCCACAGGTCAGCCATACTACTGTCCGTACCAGTTTCTGGTAAGTCTCCATTCCTGCCTGGAATGTGATTAAATAAGTCAAGGTGTAATATTCGTAAATAAAATACATTGTAGAGGAAGCTGTAATATAGAGGATATTCTTGGGAATATTCTTTTAGCTGGTTAAATAAAACCAACTTAGACATAGACATTTATCACTAACGAAACAGACAAATAAACACACAAAATAATAATAATCAAAAAGTCAAAATAACATGGAGAGAAAAATACAATAAATAATCTACATTATAAAAAGTGTGTAATTGTAGTAACTGGATCTGGTTCAGCATTATGCTGTGGACCAGACGTGTTCCACAGCGCTGGTCATTCTGCACAGAGACCACAGCAGTCATCTTGCGCCTCAGACGCAAATAAAGTAATAAAATAAAAATAATTACAATAATAGTTGTTCGAAATACATAATTTCAATTTAATAACTTTTGATGAGGGTGACCCCAAATATTTTTTCTCGGCCGATTGTCACATTTATTAGTTGAGTTATTGTTGAGATTTACTCGGGTTACGTTAGACACATTTTTTATTTTGATATATACTTTTTGTTAATTATAATTGATAATAATAGTTACGTCCACTATTTAGAATTTTATAGTGAGTGTTTAGTGCGTTTTTGAGAACTATGGTGAGGCAAGGTATTAGCATCAGTCTAACCTCTCTTTGTTCCCAAACTAATAGAATTTCTCTAAATCCTTACGGCTGATAATATTGTGTGCCTTTCTTCCTGGTAAGAAGATATTGTGACGAGGTATGTACACAGGACTTATTATTCTAGTATAAGATTGTGTATCGACGGTCACCGAACCGTTCTTTGTGGTACATAATTTTTTGGTAGCAGAGCGTGGAGACAAAACATAATAATTAAGTAAAATAAAAATAATAATAATTATTAAAAAGCTATTATAAGAAATAAATAAGTAAAGATGTTTACTTTGCTCGTCCATGTTACTGGAAATAAAAATATAAAAAATTGCAATAAATAAAAAAATCGCCCTAAGTAATAACTTCATAAGTAATTCTCGTAAACGCTTATTATTTGTAAGAAATTGTCAACTCTCCTGTATATTCACCGATAAACATAACCACATAAGTAATCAATAAACTTAGCGTTTTAAAGCGAATTTCAAAATTTTAACATTATGAACTAACAAGATGGCGGCCGTTTGTGGTCAGCTGTATAATTAAATTTAATTAATAAATTGTTTCTTGTAATTGTAATGGTTATTTGATAGTAATAATACTTTGTTTATTTTAAAACGGACGTAATTGTAAAAGGTAATACTCTGTGTGTGAAAAAAACTGTGTTTAGATAGTTGTGAGCAATTTTATCTAGAATAATATATAATTTCTACTTTCCCCTGTTAGTGTATAAATATATTTCGGAAATTAACTAAAAAAAACCAGTGGCAGGTCTGGGATTTCAATTTCTGTATATATTTCGTAATCATTTTGTATACAAGTGAATGTTCTTTGCCTTAGATATGTTGATTTTCTCGTGTTTGGTCGCGCGAGCGTTAAATGCTCACACGGCAATGCTTTAATATAGATTAGTATTGTACCGACATTCGTATTAAATAGTCGTGTCTTGAAGAGCCTTTCATTACAATACTCAGTACCTTATATAGACACGAATACCAAATAGGTACAACATTGTTGCATAACCAGGGATCGAACCTGCGACCTCAGGAGCTACAAGGAATACACACTGTACGAGATTGTAAGATGTTTTTACTACACCATTATGGTTGTTATTTTAAAAAAAACAAGCTTCGGGCTTCTGTAACTGCTACTAAAAATATATTGTTTCACTGGAACTTGCAATAAGACCAGTCCTGATTATAAATAGATTAAAAATGAATGGATATAATGACTCATAATCAACCACCACTAAAACTAGTTTGAGCTTCCTAAATTAATCAGGTTAAAAGAACCCCAAGCCACAGAACACGCCTAGAAAACCAGTTGAAATATTTTGCTTATAGCGAGCCCTAACGTTTTTGAATTCCCTTTTTTAAAGAATTTTGGTACCAAATAAGATAGCCTTCTAGAACTTGGAGTACTAGACGTGCTGAACTGTGCTGCACGTCCTTTTATAGTATAATTGAAACGCACACAGACACAGAAACACTCAAAATAATAATTAAAAAAGAAAAATAACCAAACAGAATAAAGGTATAAGTTACATTTTAGTGTGTAATGTGTGTGTGTTGCGGGTGTAGCAAACGTGTTTCACAGCGCCAGAGACCACAACAGTTAGTTTGCGCCGCAAAAAATAAAAATAATGCAATAATAATAGTAAAAATTAACAGTGTAAGTAAAGAATACAAAGACCTGTTTAAGCCTTGTGTTTAAGCTATGTAACAAAAAAGTTTTTAATTAACCCTAACCATAGACTCAAAATAAACCGTTAACGAAAACATTATGCACCAAGGCGGCAGATATTAATGGAGTACTCAGGGAACGGTGCATCTGCTTGCTAAATGTCAACCCAGGCCGGGTGCCTATAAATTGATGCGCCCCTAGTACGTACGTACGGCTTCATTGCACAGTAAAAATAGCCAAGCGGTTTTGCAGAAATTATGTCCAATGAATAAAACTAGCAAATTCTAACTTGGAAGCCATAATTTTAAGCCTATATTGAAGCGTCGTTTTTACTGTGAAATTAAGGCCTTTAAGGAAAGGCCGTTGGGTTTGCATAAAAAATACGAAATGCCAATGCATAACTGTACACGACATATAGCGTATATATATATAGAACAATATAGATAAATACATCTACATGTATTTATAACTACATTAGACCGACAGAAGTTCAGCTTGAAGTTTGTTAACATAACCAATTTTTTTATATTTATTGATATTTAATTATGTATATGTGTCGTATCGAGGTCGTAAATTCGATCCCCGGCTGTGCATCAATCAATGCACTTTGTATGTGCATTTAACATTTACTCGAACGGTGAAGGGAATCGTGAGGAAATGTTTGCCTTAGAATCAAAAAGTCTACGGCGTGTATCAGGCACAAGAGGCTGATCACCGACAGAGGCCCAGACCTAAGAGGTTGTAGCGCCACAGATTTATGAATTTTTATTGTTTCTATATATAGTTAAAATATTACCTGTTTGACCGTTGTAATTCCAAGCTAGCAACATCATTTTCAACTTCTCAGCATCTTTCGCGTAGCCTTGACCTGCACCAGATCATATTCCAAAATTGAAATTTTGAAAACGGAACTAAAAAAAATTTATAGCCAATTCGGTTGCCAGTATTTTATGACAAAAAGTTTTGTTGTTTCATAAAATACATGTTTTGATGTGATGCAAGCGGCTGTTAATCAAGATAGATACAGACTATAAATATTTATAGTGTTTATTAATTTATATTTCTAATAGATAAAGGCTTTGAAACAGTTCGCAACTTATTTATTGTTATTACTTAGTCCAGTAGGATTACCTAGAATTTCGTAAGTTGGATGTGCTATGTCTATCTTGATTACTATTTAGGTATCTGTTAAATTGGATTTAGCTAAAAAAGAATAAGTGGAAAATACTTACTAGAGAAGTTATCTTCGTCGTTCATATCTATTGGCTCTGGGGTTAAGTTGTCCTGTAACAAAATACTTATTTTAGTTATCACGTTTTTAAAAATTACTGGGTTAACGCGAAAAGCGTAAAATTATATATATGAAATATAAATAACATATTTATTATATAAATAAACTACGTGTATGTTGTATGTGTAGTACTTATATATATATATATATATATATATATATATAGTAAGAGTATTTTCGAGTAGTACCAGGGAAATCCAATCCACGTCTTGTACCAGGGAGGCATAAGTGCTAAGTAGTAAATAATTAGTGAAATGGTCCGCGGTTCCGGTCATCGCTCCGGCACAAATCGATAGTGCTGGGCCACTAAATATAGCCCCTCGTTTCTGTCCATAGAATATTGTTCGTTAATCTGCTTTTAACGTGAAATATTAACCAAAAAGACTTGTTAATTTAAAGTATAAAACCATATAGTTGCCCAGCAATTGAGAAATAAGTCCAATTCAATTTTATTATTATCATATTTGACCATTGTTTGTTGGCCTAGTGGCTACAGCGTGTGACTCTCATCCCTGAGGGCGAGGCTTCGATTCCCGGCTGTGAACCAATGGACTTTATTTCTATGTGCGGCGTGCGTATTTAACATTCGCTCGAACGTTGAAAACATCGTGAGAAACTTGCCATACACCCAAAAAGTCGGCGTGTGTCAGGCACAGAAGGCTGATGGTCTACTTGCCTATTAGATTGACCATTGAGACAGATACAAAAATCTGTAGCCCGGACCTGGAATGGTTGTAGCGCTAATGTCTGTTTTTTTATATTAGACTAAAACGAATCACTCAAAATCTTAGATTTTAATAAGTTTCACTTGACTAATTTTATACTTGATCCATAAAAAGTTCCAATTTCTCATTCCAATTCCTTTACGATATGGTAAACTTCAATTTCTCTATAAATAATAGACGGGATCGCAGTAAAAAGATCCTTTTGAGTACAAATAATTACAGTACAGCTGTCGAACTGGTTTCGTTCAGAAGCTTTGGAGCTACACAAATGTTCCTTACTATATATATATTTGTGTTGAGCAAAAATTTTAGAATTAAACAATATAACGCGTTCGTATGACGTAATTTACACACACGGAGATTTCTCAAGTTATATTATGTAGTGGGAAATTTATAATGATTTGTCCACAATTAGTTTTGCGTACCTTTGAATCTGTTTCAATACTAAATCAGTAAATTCGTGTTTAAAAAACCGTTTTACATCAATACTCTTACAACGTGATTTCCTATAACACGGTCCGGGTTTGCTTTATATATTTTAATTAATAGGAAAGATCTCAGAAGACAGTGTAACATTCACCATAGACCCAAGAGAATGGTGCAGTACACATACAGTAGAATCTCCGAAACTCGAAAAAAAAATCTTCCCTTCAAGCCCAAAAAATCTCTTCCGTATTGGCGAGCAAGTTCGTTTGGGTGTCAGATTAGCCGCTCTTTGTATTTAGCTGCCAGTCCCGAATTTCCTCTTTGAGAGTTCTCATTTCAAGGTGTTCGTGAACTTCAGCGTTGGTTATGGACCATGGTACTTTTGCAATTGCTCTTAGGATCTAGTTCTGTTGTCGTTGGTGTATATTTATGTCGTTACCACTTGTGGTGCTCAACAATTGGAGGCCATATTTAAAAATGGGCTTCAGGATGACTTTAAGGAGTTGTCCAGAGAAAGACTGGTGTTTCTTCCTAGCATCCAGGATAGGATTCCAGTATATGCTTGTTAAGCTCCTGCGTTTGATGTGGTGGCATTTGATGTGGTGCCTCCACGTTAATCCACGATCAATATGGACAAGATATCTTACATGGGGCAGATTACATTGGTATAACTTCACGCCTCGGCAGTATCCTCATCTCTAACATAGCAATATTTTATTTCCCCTCTTTAAGTCATAATGATTAGGAATTAATCTTAAAATCAAGAAGTTATAGATATACTACTGAACCTAAATGGTTTAAGTTACCCGTAGGTAAGATTCTGAGTCGAAACTCAGCGCCAAGTATGACTCCCGTATACTTAGTGCTCGACCCTGAATGTCACGCAGTGAATAAGAGGTTCTGTGTACGTAAATTCTGGTTTAAGCTTCAGATACCGGTAAATTTCATCAGCCTCATTATTAGGTTCATTTCTGGACGTTTTCCTCCAGAAAGCCCTGCACGGCCCACTCTGCATCCACTTGGACCCAACTTCCTTGACTGCCTTTGTTCTGCCATCAGATCTCCATTGATGGAGGCATCGGTTCTTACCCATGCGCGCTATGTGGCCTGCCCACTGCCATGTAGATGTTGCGACAGGCTACTTCGATCACTCCGGTCTTCCCGAGATCCCAGCCTCCATCACCTTCTCAGCTTTTTCAGCTTTGTGTAAGCGTTGTGGTTTCGGCTCCTTAAGTAAAGACCCTTAGAATATTCAGAGTGCCTTAAAATATTTTGTATCTACATATCTTTCTTAATCTTTTTTTTAATAGGAAGGTAGGTTCTTCTTCACAGTAGGCCTTTTTATTTTAAAGCATGCTGGTTATTGAAGAGCCAAGAGGTTATTTAACAAGAGCCCGCAGGAGGCCCACCTGGTGTTAAGTGATACCGCCACTTTGGACACACTTCGCAAGTTTTAAGAATTGGTACGCTCTTTTCTTGAAGGACTCTTAAGTCGAATTGGTTCGGAAATGCTAAGCGGGAAGCTGGATCCACATAGTGGTGGTGTGTCTGTGTGTATGTCGCGAGAACAAACAAATATCGTCTCAAATTAACCTTACGAAAACAAAGAATTCGTGCAACAGGTGGCCAATATACCAACAAGCTGACTGTAATTTATCCAAAATTATTCTAATTATTTGAAGAAAGTTGCCTGCTACCAAGGGATAAAACATGGCGGTATGCACCACGATGTATTTAAAACATTTTTACGCCATGGCTATCAAACTATTTAATCACCTTCCTAGAAGTTACTCATCACTGCCGTGTAAGGCTTTCAAGTGGAAGATGATTACATTTTTAATGGCAAGACGCCTTTATAGGGAGTGTTTAGAGTTTAGACCATAGATTTGACAACAATTATAAATAACTGTTATTATTATGACATTATGATAATCTATTTTTATATGGCTGATTATGCGGTTTTTTTTTACAATCATAATGTATAATATCGCGTTATATTTAAGCGACAGAAACAGGAACACATAAGTTTGAGACTAATGATTTTACTGACTAGACGTTGCTGTAAATGTCTATGTGATATGTTCCTGGCAGCTGGAATAATTCTGCCACAGAATTGTCAATTATATTCAATAGCACAAGAAGTGACGCGGTTCACGCCGGCATGCGGTCGCCAATAAATATCATGAGGATATTGCCGAAATAGTTGCCGTGCCTGCCCGACGGGGGACCCTAAGCCCACCAGACTTAGTTTAAACAAATAAAATCTCTTTAAAGAAGAGGAGAGAGGGAGATTTGACTCTACTGCTGCCTAGCTTCTCAACCTTTAGATCTACCTGATAGCGTGTCTGATATGGCTCTATGTATCTAGGGATTATCTTCTTATGTGCTCCACTTGCTCCTACGGTGTCGGCCAACATTGTGAATAAACCTGATCTAGAGAGATTCTGAAACGAACTTGCGCTGTCTGACAAGTCTGGCAGATGCTCCTCAAAAATGGATTTAATTATATATAATCAAATCCATTGTCCATCCACGTTGTATATCATATTGTTACGAGCTAGGGGATCGGATAGAAAATGCCGTAGATTTATTCAAGGGTTTATTTCTTGAAAAATCAATGAGGAATTTATGGGCACAAATTAATTGCAGAGATGCACTTATAACACACAAAAACAATCACTTATTACTTCACTTATGCACACTTCACACAGTACTTTATCACTTATATTCACTTTATTCGCACTTTATCGCTTCGGTGTTTCGCTCTTGTTATCGCTTCAAAACTAAAGGCGACTAGTCGCGTTTCGGCTCGCTTATATATCCCTGGGAATAATTCTAAACAATATTCGAGAACTCTGTAGGCGGGCTTGCTACTGAGTAGCGATTGCACAATTCTAGAACGTCCGCACTCATTGTTTCTTTCGCACGTTACTCCGTCCTTGTCGTACGCTGTTCTAGAGTGCTCAGTCTAGTTTCGAGAAAGTTCTGATCTTCTCCCTCTCTCTCTCGTATCATTTCGTCCTTCTCTCACACCTAGAAAGTTCGGTCTAGAATATTCCTTCATCAAAGGGGTATACCTAGGCCTGAAAACGGGTCTCTTGAAAACTGCACCACTCTACTACACGCACACATGTTCTGAAACCGACTGAAAAAAGGTTTCAGCTTCCTGAAAACTAGGATAACATTCTGGAAATTACAATTTTCTAATATGTGATTGACCCTCTCCTGAAACGGTCAGAAATCATATTACAGCCTGCTGAAAAGTTCTCTAACTAGTGGAAAAATCTAGAAACATTGCAGTCGACCCGTCTTCGTAACAATATCATATATGATATGATATACAACAGGGGCGAACGGGCAGGAGGCTCATCTGATGTTAAGCCGCCGCTAAGTACCGCCGCTTATGGATACACTCCCAGAAGGCTCGCAAGTGCGTCGCCGGTTGAAGAATCGGTACGCTGTTTTCATAAAGGACACTGTCAAATTGGTTCGGAAATACTTTAGAGTGAAGCTGGTTCGATATAATGGTGGCAGTAAAAACTGCCGTTAGAAGCGGTCAGTTGTGGAACCACAGACGTCGAGGTCATACGGCTGGAATTTCGTATTCCACCTGGTCGTCTAATGAACTCAGCTGCAGGTATTAAACCAAACAAGTGCTTCATATACGGGAGTCTTTAGATCACACTACCCGTTTCTGAATCTCACTCTAAGATATGCTCGTTTCCTCACAATGTTTCCCTTCGCCGTAGGAGGAACGTAAGAATAAAACCCCGAAAATAGGTGCATAGGTAGTGGCCTCTGGATTTTTTAATCACTTTATCCGACTCTAACTTGTCTAATTAAAAAAAATCATGACTTTAAAAGCGTTATGGAGTGAAAATACTTAGCTATGTCTCACGTGAGTGACAAAACGGTGACGGTTTCTTCTCCTGTCTAATTCCAATACTGTCATGGAGTATAACTACGACAGAGACTGTTTGGTCAAAATTCAATGTATTAGTGTATTTTTAGAATGACAGTTGACACGTCAAAAACTTGACGTTTGCTAATCGTATGTCATAGGGACTGGTGCGACGCTGTCTTGTCTAATGACACGTTTTGGCGCGTAAATAATTTAAAATGACATCTTATATAGATTCTATCACTAACTAAAATAGTTTTTAATAGTGTTGCCGAATATATATTTCCCGAAGTTGAACAAAAGGGCCAAAATAATTTTTCATTAAAGCCTTCTCCTCTCACCTCAGAAAGATTATTTTGCACCGGGGAATGTACAAACAGATAAAAGAAATCGAGGAGGCCTTACAAGTTATATAATTATTTCGTTCTTGAACGGCTAACAAAAAATAATTATACTAAATATATACCAACCAAATCTGGAATACATAATACAAAAAGGTTCAAACATTTACGAAAGGATAAAATCAATAAAAATATTAAATACATTTAACTAAATAATACCTAATTCGGCTGTGTTGTGTAATAGTGTGAATAGTGTGTGACAGTATGTTTGAACAAAAATGGTCTAGTAAATTTTTTTTTGTGGAACTCGCATTTACATTTACTCGAACGGCGAAGGAAAACTTGCGTGTGACAGACAGAGGAGGTCGATCACCTACTTGCCTATTAGATTGACAAATGATTATCAAATAGACACAGAAATCTGAGGCCGAGACCTAAAAAGGTCTGTTTTTTTGCCGAATTCTAGAGGTGCTATTCGAATTCGTTGCATAGTTTTTAAGATTCTCAAGCCAACATAGCTTTAACATAAACATACGTTTTCTATTTTCAATGCGGCTTTTTACTAGCCACGAGATAGGCCCTGCTATGCAGATCCATTGACCCCTATGTATTGCAATTCACTCTGTAATTAATTACACCTCAATGACAGATAAGGTGCACTGGTGCGTACATATATACAACCTAATTGCTTAAGATGCAGATTGGTTATACATCCCTTTGTTATGCCAAAGTATGTGTAGGTTTCCAAATATATAATATACGCTACGAAACTCATATTCCCGCTTAAGACGTCGTGGGACGTACTGGAATCATGGTTTATATATAATAAGATAGATTCAATTTGAACATCTACTAAATATGTAATTGAAAAGTATATAATCTTAATTAGTTGTACTAGGGGTATGAAAATCGTAGGAGTTTTAATCTTAAATTCCTTAGTAGTGGTTTTACTGTTGTAAAAGCTGTTACTTGGACACAAGCCTCAAGTATTATTAATTAATTGAAATTATAAGTTATATTTAAGCCTTCTTTTATTTATGAAGTGCTAGTACTATTTTTTATTTCAATTCGGAGGTTTTGTCAATTAAAATATAATTTTATGATAAAATTGGATTGCACGAAAATGTTACCTGTCCATTAAAATGTATTACAGTGATTAATCACGAAAATGGTGTCAAGCTGCAAATAAACATGGACCTAGGTCATATATCGATAGGGAATAAATTGGGAAATAACCTAGTTTTCAATACAAAACTGCAAAATTTCGGGTACCACCTATGTACTGCTGATACATGGCCTTATGTACCTCCATCCCCCTCGCGAGCCCGTTATAGTGCCACCCCGCGAGTCATGCCGCATCAAGGTATCGGTAGATAGTTTATCGACTATCGATAAACGACAGATCAGCTTCATACTATGAAGTAAAGGAAAGTAAAAATAAACTTGAAAATTAAATCAAATATTATTCTCTGCAAAAGATAGTCGAAGAATTGAGATATTAGGAGTTCTCAAAGAAATAACTTTACTCATACATGCATAATCATGAGGAAATCTTAGTAACATTGTATAACATGTAAGGAAATTTAAATTCGTAAAATTTTTACAAGACGTTACTTCGAATATGCTGAGTCAATTACTCAAAGTACCTGTATTTCGTAAAAGAAACAATTCCAAATCACTAGTTTTATCGACAAGTGTAACCACTGGTAGCAGCAATCAGGTGGCAGTCAGCGTATAATCATTAAATACCCCGCGGGGGCGATGACGCCGCCCGCCCGCCCGCGCCCAATTATGAAAATACGAACAAAATACATTTAAATTTCATACGACCGAAACTATCGATACCGATTGGGTATTGTCACAACACTTCTTTGAATTAAGTACATTTCTCAGGAACCCAATAGAACACCCCTAACTTAAGTTACAAGTTAGGGCTTTAAGATGGGCTTGGATGCCATTCTTAGATATAAGAAAATATCACCTAAAACGTTATAGACTGACTAATAATATCCGAGATAACTACTGAGATTTGTTTTAAGTGTATAAAATAAATGTAGATTCATTTGCGAACTAAAGTAGCTATTTACTTCAAAACATATTGAATCAAAGGAAACTTTGCAAGAGGAAAATTTTAGGGTCGGGAAATAAGTCGAAAAAATCTCCGTAAGCGGTCTGCTAATAGCAAGGTTTTATTTTAAAACTTCGCCCGTCTCAGGGATCTTCAGCTTTTCAAACCGGGCTAGGGTTCGGTAGTTCGCCCTAGTATTTTTAAAGCGGACAGCGCCCCCCTGCGGCATACGCGGCGGCCCCCTTGCCCCCATCACCCCAACTCCCCACCCACACACGGTAATACCATAACGGGGTGCGAGCTATGACGAGATTATCTACGTACGTATATAACCGTACAAACGTTGCCTATGTACCAGGATCACATAGGTAAATAAGCGATGACTTGTGTACATAGCAGCATTGATTTACCGGGCCGGACGTTGTCATCGCGATGACGATTACAATATGGTTCAAGTAAAAATGCCGCGGCAAGTGGCTTCGGGCTGATCTGCCGATTTTTTAAACAAGCTTAGCTTAACCAACCAACCAGCTGTTGAACTAGAATTTAAAAAAAGCAAGCAATTGTTAAATGAAAGGTACCAGGGCATTATAACTTAACTAAAGTAGTTCATTATGGATCAAGTTCCGATTGGAAGCTAAAATATTATTGTTTTACTAAATATATATGAATTATACTAATTATATAGAATATACATTACGTAGCAATTAGTAGATACTTAATATTCTAAAAATCATTAAAATTTAGTTTGTTTTATTGAGATTTTTATAAAGAAAAGCTTTTAATAAACAATTATATATATATGCAGGTTTATAGCGTAGGTCCGGTTTTGCGGTTGGATATCAATTTTATTAATTAATAAAACTAATATAATAGTTAGCCAAATAGTATTCAGGATTTCTTTTTTTGTAGATAATGATGTACTCTACAAAATTGTAGTACATGACTTTGCTCTATTGTCAATAGTTTCATCAGCCTAAGCGATACAGGATTTTTTTTATAGGTAATTATCATATCTTGCATTACATTGTCGCAGTTTTAATATGGATCCCTAACCTTTTTGGAAATACTCTATAGCCTATAATAATCAGAAATAACGTAGGATTCGAATGGTGAAACAATTATTAAAATCGGTCCAGTAGTTTTGAAGCCAAACAAATAATTGAATAATTCCGCGTAATATTAGTGAGTTAAGCCATTACAAAATGAGCTACCTAACCTTTACAAGCTGATACACAGAAGGTTCCTTATAAGATGGTTACTTTGTCATCTATATTGTACCAAGTTATATTTAGAGATGGATTACGTATTAATACAGTAAGTAATACAGCTACTTGCCTTGAAACCTCGCGTTCTACGATAAAGGAGACTGTATACTGGTTGAAATATATATTCCAAAATATATTTTAATTCTAAAAAGCATTCTTCGCCTTTTGTCTGGCGCTTTATAATTAAAACTATGATATAAAATATGAAAAATGTTCCGTTTATCGCGATAGTCGCAAAAGGTTTCTGCATCTATTTCAGTAATTAAAAAGCAAGAAAGAAAATCTTTTGTTACTTAAGCAAATATTTATTCGCCAGGAATCAAACAGGATATCCACAGTTAACAACGGTATTGTTTTAAGTTATCATTTATTATTAATATATTTTACTTGCATTAATCTTTAAACAACTCCAAAGAACAATAATCGAACATCGTTAGCTAATTCGAAATTCAAAACCGTTACCATGGCTACGCTTTTTTATTAAGACCGCTAAATACGGCCGGATATGTCACATATGACATTTAGTGTCAACCATTGAAACACATTTACCCGCCAAAAAAGTGAAATATCAAAAGTAAGTTAATGTTTAACCAATAGTTGTAGTTTAAAGATCGTTCTATCTCATACAAAAGTGTACAGTGGTCCTTAAGCGGCGCCTAAGAACCTCACGAGGCTTGCTAGGCGAAATTTCAAAGCATCTGTTAGGGGGCCTCCCACCCGTTACGCTCTTTGAAGTGTGATAAACTTGTAAAGGTTACTGCAAACTGAGCTGAGACGGATACAGTGAATGAATTTGTGGTGGTTCAACTTCCAGTACTTAATATGATTTAGAAAATTGTTCCTATACAAGTAACATACAGCTACTTTTCAACACGGCATAAACACAATTTGACAGAAAGAGACGAAACACATTGGTTTAAACTAATTATTGTTTCAATTCATATTGTGTATTTATTTAATTAACCTAAGCCCACTTGACACATGTCACAAAGTGGTTTTTTTATTTATTTGTAAAACCTAGCTTAATAATAGTTTAATAAAAGTATAATAGTGTGTTTATGACAAAAACCATGGCGAGATGATACAGACGAGCGCTTTCGCTTATATCTAGGTGACTTAATTATGATGTTTGAAACACTATAATATATGTAAACTAATATAACACCATTGCTGCGTCAACAGAACAGTGTATCGTACAAAGGAATTAATTACATATGTAATTTTAGTGAGATAAACCTTTTCATAGAGTAATTAGTTGCCTTGCCGAATTTTACAGTTTTTAAATACGTAAGCAGTTTTGCGTTAGTAAACCTTCTACATTATGAATTACTGTAATTCCGATACTCTGTGACCCGGCCCTAGGAGCCCATTAAAACGTCGCGGTGCGGTGTCAGGCCTCCATCGCGAATTCAAAACGGCATCCAACACTTTCAGACGGCTTCTACTGATTTGATATTTACTTGAAATACACTTGATACTTTTGTACAAACTCTTTGTATAAAGCGACTAAGACATCCTTTAGTTGAGACAGAATTTGTAAAGTTACTTTAGATATTTTTAATGATATAACTAATACGTTAACAATATACAGTCACACCCCCCCCCCCTATAAAGCGATTTCCTTACCCCATATAACACGGAGATTTCTCAAATTAATATTTTTTAGTGTGAAATTTATTTATAATGAATGCTTATGTAAAATAAAATCAAATTAAAATTAATAAATTCTTTTTAAATTGTTTAAAAAACGGTTTTACGTGACTCACAACGCGATTTCCTATAACGTGGTCCGTGTTGTCTGCATTACTGATAAACGAAACGGAGTACCAATTTCATATTTCTGGAAGTAAAGCGCTAATAGTTATATGGGGTATGTATGCCTGACACTATATTTTCAAATTTATCATGGTACGAACTGCTTTTATTTAATTATTAATTAATAAATAAAGAATTAATTGTTAGGTGCCGTTTTTTAATAAGAAAACTAAACTAAACTGAGTAGAGTTTATCTTACAACTACCAGGATTACATAACATACTAGATACGGCAAAGGGCTAGTATTCGCGTGCAAGGTCGCCCGGCGCCTCAATGGTCGTTCTACAGTTACTGTCGCTGTTTTTGTTCATTTTACTTATTTAGTAATTTTATTGAGAGCGACTTTTTTCATGTCATTTTAAATGGGAGTTTAGCTTTTTGCTAAAATTCGTGAAAAATGAATAGTTATTTTAGGTTACATTTAAGTGGCTTTTGTGTAATCGCGCAAAGCTATAGAATTTAATTTTATTCTGATAGTAATGAAAAGAATTCTTAAATTACGATGTTATTTTAAAACAAATTTTGTTATTCATAAATTAGTTTATCCTCTATTCGTTAACTTACAATATGACCATAGTACTCTTTGTTAGCCCCGTCCCCATCCCGCTAATGGGCATGGGGCAGGCATTTTTAGGCTTGGTTGCTTTTTTGAATCATCTATGGCATAAAGCACGACAAAACAGATCAGCCACAGTGCACTGTCAAAAAGTTTGTGTGTGTGTGTGGTTTTGTAAAGAACATGGACGCTTTGTTTAGATTTTGTACCAGGAAATTATGACAATGTTGCACCACGTTAGTTAATTTCAATGCTTAAGTATTCCATAGATCGCACATTTCATAATTAAAGTTACATTTTAATATAAAAAATACAATATGGCTTGTTATTTTGCTAGTTGGAGTAAAATTAAGAATCTGCAGCATTCGTGTTATATAAAACTGTCCACAAATAAATTACAACGGTAAAACAAGAAACCTTATCCAATGTATCTCTGTCATCTGAGACTCCGCCATTTTGAACCGCCCTCGGCGGGAAAACTGACTTTGGCGCCAATTTAGAAGCGTCGTGGCCAGTGTTGCCATTTTCTTAATAACATCTTAGATATTTTAGGGCAGCGTATACTTTAAAATATAAAACTGAGGAAGTATTTGTACCTTTTAAAGAATTTAACTTTAACTAGCTTCCAAACAAACTTCGAAACGTCCATATTTATTTATTCGCAAATATTTCTTAATATTATGTCAATTGGTTATATTTCTTAGTTATTTACATTTATTTTTTAAAAGGGCCACGGTTTGACATTGATTGTTCAAAATATGTTGGATATAAATATTTTCTTTAATTGAACCCGTGATTTTGAATTTTTGCGTTAATATAATTATTTCCCTGTATAATGGATATACATGGTACATCCGAAACAAAAAAATCGTTATAATAACCGTATTTGTATTCAATTAGCAAATAATGACAGATGGTTGATGGCTATTTTGTAACATCATCCGGCCAAATTATGAAGTACCATATTACGTGCTGAAACGTTAATTAACCAACAATCCTAATAAGTAGGGTTATATACGTATGAATTCCTTTAATTGCATTTTTTCTGCTTACTACTCGGTTAATAATAGATGGGGCCTTGAGATAGTGCATTGTATAACTTCGTTTGATGCATTAGTAATAAATAAAAATGATCTATGGTTTTGACTGTTGTCAAAATGCAATTTGTAACAATAATTTATTACATTGTGTATCTATTTAGTTAATCATTTGTATTAGAACTCCAATATTACATAAAAAAACGAAAGATGACGGCGCTTTTTATCGTCAATTGTCAAACGGAAAGACAAGCGCCTCATGTCTGTCATAAGACAACAGATTCTGTCACTAACCTCGCCAACATAACGAATTAAAGTTTCATTGGAAAACGAGTGTTAACTTGTTGCAGCGCTAAAACCATTGTATTAATAAATAGCTAATAACGCACCATATCGTCCTCAAAAAGAATACTTAAATCGATAAAAAAACTTTAATAATTACCTTTGGCAGAACATGTTGTAGCAATGCACCAGCCTTGCGTTTCGCCGCCATCTTGGATTCACTTGGAACACTTTTGTCTTTGGTTTCAATAATTACAATTGACAACTCAGTTCATTAACCCCATTTCATTTGCTGTAACTTTGTTTATACTACGATTGCGTTTTTAAATAAATAAATGTACTTTTTGATCCAAATGCATAAGAAGTGAAGATTGTGAATATATTTTAAAAGGCCGACGTTTTACCAACCAGCTCACGGGTTGAAATTCCAAATATATTTGTTTTTTTTAATGTAAATCGAAAGGTCTCTTAGCTCTCAGTTAACAAACTGATTCCCCCTATAGACATTTCCAAAAGAAGAATTGTTAGGCTCTTTTTTTGAGTGTCAAATTGTTTCGGAAATACTTCAGTTGTTATACCTATTTTAACTAAGTTTTAATCATTGAATAAACATCGTTATAACAATTAAATCCACGATTTTCAAATTGCACTATAAATTACAACAATTTTAGGCCCCGTTATTTCTAGAGAGCTGTCAAAAAAAAATTAAACCTTTCAAATTGTATCTAAGATTAGTACTATATAAAACTGATTTGAGTTAATACGCTCAAATATAAGAGCTTTTATTTTGTTCCCTTTGGAGAAGACTCTTGGACCGTGGGGTTCATATGCACAGATAATTAAAGATATAAGTTAGTGGGTGGTACGAATAAGTATCAAGAGAATGAGGGAATTCCAGCATTAAAGGTACAGTAACGGGGCCAACATTTTTGAATTTTAATTATTATTACTATGTAGATAAATAAAATATATCAGTGGCGCTACAACCTTTTTAAGTCTGGGCCTCAGATTTCTATACCTTTTTTATGATTGTCAATCTAATAGACAGTTAACAATCCGGTTAAAAAGCCCTACTACTAGCCCACCGCCTACTTTTAGGATCTAAGGCAAGCCTCACGATGTTTTCTACCACCGTTCGGCATGGCTTTTTATGTAGGTTTAGGCTTGGCTTGGCTTCACTTGGTAGTAGGTTTTTATGTAGTTCTTTTTGTTTGCCTCTGCCTTTGCGTGCGACTCTCATCCCTGAGGTCGTAGTTCCGATCCCCGGCTGTGCACCAATAGATTTCTATGTTCGCATTTCATATTATATAACATTCGCTCCAACGGTGAAGGAAAACATCGTGATGAAACCGTCTAAGACCCAAAAAGTCGATACTTGTCTATTAGATTAACAAATGATCATGAAACAGATACAGAAACCTGAGGCCCGGACCTAAAAAAAGTAGCGTAACGCCATTGATTGTTATTTTAAAGAATAATGTAAATACTGTATATATGTGTGTTTCATGTTAACTTTTAAAAGTCAGGACTGATTTTAGAATCTCCGGGAAAACGAAACCTATTGTACGAAAGGAGAGACGGTTATATTTTTATTTTGTTCAGGATATAAAAACAAAGAATTACACATATTTCTATAGATAACCTACATGAGGTAAAATAAACTTAAAAACGGGTCAAGTCGGAACAAAAGCTATTTAGAATGATAGTTTTTATGCAAACTTTTAAGCCCTGATTATGACAAATACGACTTGAAAGCTTTTGTGATAGCAATAGAAGACATAACGTTACTAGGAAGTATTTTGAAAAACAAGGAATAATTTAATTTTTATCTATATAGCGATTACATGGACTACTGTTCTCACATCAGGGCATTTACCATGGACAGTGTTCAAAGGAGTTGTTTGTATTGATGCAGCTGAGTTTCATCATCAAACGTCGAGGCAGAATACGAAATGATTACATCGAACGTCTTTCATCAACTGAGCGTTTCTTAAGGCAGTTTTTGTCACCACCATTATGTGGACCAGCTGCCCACTGAGGTATTTCCGAACCAACTTAGTGTGCTTTAAGAAAAGAGCTTTCCAATTGTGAAAATCTAAAAAATATTCAAGTTATTTTTATATATTTTTTATTATTTGTTTTTGGTGGTTGTTTTCGTACGAATAAATGTATAACGTATAAGTATCAATACAGCGAGAAAATGCCACAATTAGATGAGACTACAG
The DNA here is from genome assembly GCF_905147105.1 of Pieris brassicae. NCBI lineage: Eukaryota > Metazoa > Arthropoda > Insecta > Lepidoptera > Pieridae > Pieris > Pieris brassicae. Next base: position 21,942,140 of record NC_059667.1, on the reverse strand, counting down.
AGAGAAAGCTTTTTAAATATGTTTTAATTTTATATATATTAGTTTTTAATTATTATTACTATGTAAGTTAAGAGTATTGTAAATACTGTTACATATTTTTTTTATAATTCTATTGTTTCCGGTAATTGAAGCACAGTCACAACACTGTTTGTGATTACCACTATACCATTTGTATTTTTTTTATAGAATTTACAGCACACCCGAAAAAGACAGTCATTGTAGCACATAGAGACCCATTGTTAGTAGTGCGTTGCCGACCGAAGAAGTAAACTCTTCTTTAACAATTGGGAGTCAGTCGTATCTCTCACGGAAGACTCCCACCGGGAGTCGATTCCACAGTTCACTAGTTCGCAAAGGGAATTCTTGTGAAGCAGACTGTAGAAGACTTCCAGCCATCAAGGTGATTCATGAAATTTTCAATTGATACGGCTCGTACGGTGATGAATGCGCAGAGGCGATGAGAACTTGAAGAAAATGATCGTTGGTAACACAGAAGGCAAAAGATCACGTGGCCGTTCACCAACTAGATGGACCGATCAAGTGAAAGACACATCGTCCTCAAAACTGTACACTGCCATAAAAGACGCGCTGGACCGAAACCGGTGGAAACAGATAGTTCGCTCTAGAGGCTTCGTGGCTGACCACGACGCTCAGACATGAGCTGCCGATTAAAGAGAGTACGGTGATGAAACGGGACAGATCAACCCAAACCTTCAGAACACACCGTACGCACTACCTGTTTCGTATAGTCAAATGTACATACAAAATACTAATTAAACAAGCGTAAAATATCAGTACAAATTAATTAAGAGGCGATTAAAAAGCTCTAATAACCTACTTCCAGGCAGAATGGAGATAGACTGGTAAACAATGGTTTTCATTCAAATGTATTGTGCAAACCAACGGGCGTTCCCTGCGAAACGGGGCGTTTTTCAAAACGGGGAGATCGTGAAATTAGTACGCGTCAGGGTTCCCTTGTTCAGTTTAACGGGCCGTTGTTTTAAAAATAAATATAAATGTTAACAGTCAATGCTAAGAGGCTATGAAAACTTGGGGAAACTGATCGTGAAGACGGCAACATGTATGTCTCATCGTCCTCAAAAGAAACCGGTAGAAACAGATTGCCCGCTCAGGATTTCCAGAGACTGGGTGAGCAATGCAATAAAACCACCTTGAGTAGTTCCTACTAAGCCGCGTCACAGAGGCTCCGGGGAGCTTTCGAATTCTACCAGGACGATAATGGATGAGTCTCGCCCTGACGGACCGGCCTTTTTGACGATGTTCCATATGCCAGGTAAGTATCACAGTTGCGGTCTAAAATATTAATGATTTATTGATGATTTGAACATTGTAGACAAACTTTGGTTTTAAGAAGTTTATTCTTATTGAAACGTATCGCAACAGTAAAATATAAAATATTTCAGGTCTAAACTATGACTTCATCAAGGTCCATATACCAAGGTAAATCGCAGGCCTATTGAAGCGGATTTACTGCTATTTTACCGATATCGTCCTGAAAGGTAAAAGAAAATCGTCTTGCGATATTATAAGATAGCCAAATGTATCAGACCATTTGACGAACAAAAGAATCTCTAATTAAAGTTCGTAGACTGATTTTGCATACCGAACCCCTTGATCCCTGACCCGCTCAATGCATTCCACACTGCCCCAGGCCCCTCCGATACACGTCTGTCAATATCACGATCTGCCTCCTATTGATTTTAACATTTTGTTTACTGGCAACATCGACTGTCATTTTAGGGTTACTTGTACGTGCAAATGTTTTTTTTTTCATTTGAAATGCGTTCTTTTTATGAATGCAATTCGTAGTCTGTGTATTATCTCTATCTATCAACAATTAATCTATGTTTTTATAAACAAATGCACTCTATATAAAACTCGTAGTTACAAATAGATTTTTTTTAATGAAATAACTGTAACTTTGAAATTATTATCTAGTTTCTATCAATGTAACGTTTATGTATTGTATATGTTTTAGTTATTATTTTTTTGTTTTTGCTTCTGACGCAAAGGAGAGTGTTATTAAAATGGTTTCTCACAAAATGGACGACTATTTCTAATCTATGGAAACAATAGAAAGAAATACTAGATGGTACAGCAACATTATTTCTTATTTTATTTTTCTTCAGGTAAAATTGAAAACTATTGAAAGGCTTGCGAAGGTAATGTAGGTTTTCTATCTAATTGTGTCTGGTCCTTGATATTGAAACATTAGAGAAAATCTTAAACTTTACCGTAACATTTTGTATGCGGTAATCGAACCTTGGAACATTCAACCAGTGCATCTATTGAGTATCGGAGGCTGTCCATTATTTTTTATTCAAAATTATCTATCTATCTATACCACCAAACCCACCAAACCAGGCTTGCAGGATTAAAAGATCGTCTAATATATATTTCTTAAACGAAAGTACCAGGAAAGAATAATCATAGTGAAGCTTTCAAGATTAGATCGTAAAAGGCTTTTCAGCTTCACATTTAAAGCTATGTTTTGTCCTAGATTTACGCACTAAAAGCATTAAAGATATTAATTTATGGAACAATTGATCTGAAAAAACACTGGACAACTTCGTTACTTTAAATAATACATGATCTGCTCTGACTTTGAAGCTGAAAAGATTATTTGGGCTTTTTATCGAGTCAATTCTTAATACTTGTTTTATCATTAGCAACTATTTAACATTCGTACCGTTTAATACATAGAACATTCTGTATTTATATTAGTTTCGAGGTCATTTACGCGTTTGCTTTTGTTGGAAATCTACAGTGAAAGTCCTTTATTTTAACTTCTGTGTCCGTCACGAGTATATTAAAATAGTAATTTAATGGTGAACTAGTAACTAAGTAATCTGGTGTTTTTTAAAAGAAAATCGATGTCAGTGGTTCGGTGGTGTTTTTACCTTGTTAAAGATTTTACTCGCAAAATGTCTAAACTGTAAGTAGTTGTTGTAACTGTACAATTTACCTAGAACTACATAATTCCATTAAAAGGCAGGTTGGATTATGTCCAACTGACACCGACCTTGTAACAACATGAGACTAGGAATGTATAATGTAAAGGCGATCCTACTGTACTGTATTTTAAGTATAAATTTAACAGATTTGTTTAATTATCTATATACTAGGAGAACAATAACATTAATTGTTTATTAACAAAACTATATCAAAACATACCAGGGGTCTAGAAATTAGAGACGATAGCGCGCTTCGTGTGATTGTGATTGGTGAAACAGAATGACGGATAGAGTGAGTATCTGTGATTGGACTAGATATAATGTTAGTACTACGTTGGCTTTGAAAAGCGATAATTTTTAGAAATGTTACGTGTGATATAAAAGCCGAAAGCCATGAATATTACGACACACACTTCCAAAGATTCGAATATCTATCTATTTATTCGATTTTAAGTATACCTGTGCTTTAAAAGGCGACTTACTTGTAAATTCTACTTAATTCTGTGGACTTGACACTAGCGCGTGAGTCATTATAAGTACTATTTTAACTAGGTAACTAGTTTAAGTTGAAAATTCCGCGCAGCGTGTCCAATAGTGAACGGCCTTCGTGTTATCGTAAAAAGTGCAGAGCGGGCGCCGCATGTAAACTAGCACTTAGGGTATTTATACACTTACCACTCGTACACTAGTTACTTTAATATTTATACTCGGCTTAGAAATTTTCCCTACATTTACATAGTAATAATAATTACAAATTGATACGAAAACCAAAACTTAAAAACTGTAAATCTGTAATGCTGGCATTTCGTTGTACTATTGCGATATTCGTTGAGCAAAAGCACCACATGAAACCAAATTGGGTACCAACCAGGTGCCAACTTGAAAGTTTAATTAGCCGTGCTCCACTTGCTTAACTCCAAAAGGAACAAGTTGGACTTATATTTATGAATTTTCAACTAATATTGATTCAGGGTTTGAGCAAAAACTGTTCTGTTTGTGAAGCACGAAGTGTTTTCAATTATGAATTACGCGCTTATATTTGAGTAACCAAGCAAGTATATCATAGTATGTACAGTGCCTCATTACCAAGACGTTATTCGAAACGGGTGCTGCTGTAACGGGTTCCGAGAACCACAGACACTTATGCTCATACTATACCAAAGATCTTGTACAGCGAAATCGCTAAGCAGTTTATTTTTAAAAAAAACTCATCTATATTACTGGAACTTTTCCATCAGCATTAGTTTTTGTATATTTACAAAAGTCAAAACTCAAAAATCATATATTCATATAGGTAACACAATGTACACTTATGAACGTCAAAAGAGCAATACATTGAATGCTTCTAATTTTACATTTACTGCCAGTTCTGCTCAGGGCGTAGAACGGAAGAGAAGAACTGGCAATAAACTCTCCGCCACTCTTTTTAATCGCCATGTTTTTGTTTTACACAACGTTTGTAAGGAGCTGCAACCATTACACCATGTTCCACATGACATCTTAAGTAAGTAATTGTAATAAAATAAATTAAAAACAAAGATTTGTCCTCTATCGGCGAGAGACAATAAAAATGTAACTAATGTCTAAATAATACGTATTTTAATAGAACAGAGTGCAAACGCGTAGGAGGCTCACCTGATGTTTAGTGACATGGACACTTAATGCCAGAAGGTTCAGGCCAGGCGTAGTTTCTGGCCATTTAAGAATTGATTCGCTCTCTTAGGACCCTAGGTCAAATTGGTTCGGAAATACAATAGTGGATGCCCAACACAGTGATGGTGGCCAAAAACTGCCTTAAGAAACTCTGTGTAATGACGCACTCTTCATGGCGTGCGTTCTACGGAGCTCTTGTTACTAACCGGGCCAATTAAAAGTAGCCTAACACATCTCTATAGAAACAAGTGGAGGGTACAAAGTTCCTGCTTACATGGCCAGACTGAATACATAGGTCTACTGTGACCGAATTGACGTGAAGAACAATTCGTAGTCAGCCAAAACTTTTCAAATAATTGTAATGACTGATGAAAACTTTAACTGAATTCTAGCTGTCAATAGTTACGATCTTTAAAATCTTTGAAAAAAAATCATTTTCTCCGTTAAAGCAGATACAAGACGTATGTTTATAGTCTATAGACCACAGGAAGGTTTTTCATAAAGATCCATCAGATGAAATACCCACAATCACGTCTAAAAGCTCAAACCCCGTATATCGCCCAAATATTCTTTTTCCTATAAACCCCTCACAAAATATATCTAGGAACAATTTTATTAACATAAGAGATTGTAAATCTACTGTTCAATTGTACGTATCTTGTGACCTATTTAGGATATGCTGGCCTTGCAGACCATAAACGCAACACCAATACCTATTTTATGAGGAACCGGAGGAATCCAAAACATCTTCCACTCTGCAAGATTTAATAAAATTAGATAAGAAATTGTGTATATAAAAATCTCGATTTTCATGAATTCTTAGTGATTTTTTTATCATTTGATTTTCAAGTTTGTTTGATCCATCACTGTAAATACTTTGCGCTGTCCGGTTTGATTAGTATCAACAGAAATGACGTGGAATATTTCAAGATGCACGCTGGCTCGGGATTTTTCTAAGTATGTCAATTCCTTCTCGATATTGTTTGTTTAGTTCACGTTCGTAAAAATAACATTCTCTAGCATTCAATTTAAGGGCAAGCTTCTAATATTTTTTTAATTATCCTAAGCGTCTTACCGATAATTGGATGAGATTTAAAAAACTCAACCTTGTTCAAAGGCTGTCCATTGTTATCAGTTTTACAAATAAGGTCATAATTGCCGTAATTTTTATTATCTCTTCAAACTTCTCTGAGAGCCTCCACGCTTTAGTATTTTAAGGAAACAATTATAAAACAAAATCTCAATTAGTTTAAGGTGTTTTGAGATAATTCTTTCAGATGAGAGATGCTTCCTCCCAGAGACATTGAAACGGTTTTACGTTTATACCTTCTTTTTTCGTTTCTTGTCGAAATTTGTACTATTAATAATAATAATAATAGAAGTGAAGTTTAGAAATTAAACGTATTGAGCACAAAATGACTAGGATCGAAGCCCCAAATACAGCTGTTGCATATAACTTAAACGTACTACAACAATTTAGAGGCAGCCGTCTCCAGTTGCTATCTGTTAGATACATTAAATATGATTTTTGGTAATGTAATATTTTGCCTGTTCTAAAATTGTAAATAAAAAGGTTAGTTAGAAATACCTTGTATACTTTAAATTAAATGTTTAAAGCAAAATGCAAAGTACTAACCGTTATCAGTATTTTACCGTAAACAATTCGATTACTTGCGCGCTGCACTCCAAAATTAAAAGTTAGATACGGTAAACTTTTCATGGACTGTTTTTGGCCTTAACAATATATAAATTTAATATTTATATGTGTTTTCCATTTTAAGAAAATACATTTTATTTATCTTTTATATTTTATTTGTTTAAAAGACTCGCTTTTATATTCTTTTTTAAGTAGTGGTATCTACCAGGATCATATAACTTTAAGTAGGTATAAGTTAGTCATGTGGTGCTTCATGTACCACCAAGTGAGCTTCGATGAGTTAGTAACAAGGCCGATTTCACAAAACAATGCCTTATTACATGACAAAGGAAACCTAGCTTCATCGATGGGTTAATTGCAATTTTTTGCAGTCACCACACACTAATGCCAAGGTTAGTACTTACTCATCAATCCATGTATGCACTAATTATAAATACTTATTTACTAAAATTAAAACGCAATCGTAGCACTAAATAACAAACCTCTAACACTTATTTTTGGTAGTTTTTTGATCGGATAGTTTCGCGAGTATTTTTGTGGGATCGCGAAATACGTCCGACAACTGGGACAACTAAACGCACACTGCGAGTGTGTGCCGCGCGGCGATGACTCTTGAAGTGGAAAATGCGCTGACTTGGATTTACAAAGGCACTGATAAGGCTACGTAAAGCGCTTGAAGCTGGCCAGCATTCAAATGACTAACTAAAAAAACTTATTCGATTTTCAAATTTTATTTATGGACAATCTTTCTCGAGTTCCATAGTACGAAGTGACAGGAAGTTTTTATCAAAGACAAAATTATATTTTTAAATATTAATTTCAAATATAGGTAATAATTAAATGTAATTAATATATGAAAGTACTTTTGTCTTTTACAGATTTACAATGCGTGCTACGGGCTACGGCCTACGAAAATTTCGGCTACAATTGGCTAGTGGCTACGCACAAATAAATCTTTTTCTGCTCCGCTGGGCGTGACAGATACATTTTTACTGCTCTTTTACACATAATTTTTTCAACAATTGAAAAATTCAGTAGGGGTTCATAGCAATGCTGTTGTTTACATATGGAACGAACGAACATATTATGGATTACTCGAAAGACAGATTTTTTGCTGTGAATTTATTACAGTTGTTAGATATTTACTATTTTATATGAACTAGTAATATTTATACATTTGTATAAAACGCTATTATTTTCAAACAAACATACAAGTAATGATCCTGCCCAAAGCAACTACTTGCAATCTTTTAAATAACATAGGCTGCGCGATTTGAATTTCGAATTCTTTTTAGTTTTAATTGAAAAAGTTTTCATAGATAAAGAACATTTTTAAACAATTAAGCGTACAGCACATTGCGCTGTACAGAAGCGCTGCATGCGTGAAGCGTTAGCAAGTGCGTTAGTACTTGTCCACCTCCCCATACCGAAATGCATCAATGGTATTCGACACGCACATTGCCACGTAATCGATGAAAAATATACTATTATGGCAACATTTTATATAGTTTAAGCCAGTTTAAGTGCGATCACACCTGCGTACGCTTCACGAAAGGATTAATTGTGTTTCTTCTATAATTGATGTCAAAACTTATTAAGAAGTTATGTATAACGTTAATTAATATTATATAATATTAATTAATATTATATATTATTTTCAGGTTTAATACTTCGTAATTCTTTACGTAAATGTATAATGTATCTGCTAGTTTATGATACCCCAGTACAAATTATAAATGTACTGTCTGTCAAACTCTGTCATACATCTATCTAGATTTAGTTAGGACACTTAAATAGTTTATAGGTGGTAAAACTAGAACAAACCATGCTAAAAATCGAAACTATTTTTCGGTGGCCATGTTGTTTCAGTTATGTAGTGCGTGAATGTGTGCGTACAGTTGTACATAATTACGCATGTGTGCGTACAATTTCGTCATTACCATGCAATAAATAAGCTTCTGATAGATTATCCCAATTAAGCATTAATTATATGAAGTATATAGGTACCCGTGACATCACCTGCATCATTATAATTAAGGATATACCAGCAGTGTTAGTGGTGACGCGATTTTCAAATGTGGTCTGCACTGAAAACAACAACTTTCGTATGTCAAAATCTAAAACGTTTTTGACACATGAGACTCGAACTTAGCGCTGTCTCGACTTAGAAGCGCCATTGAATAATTATTTAGCAAATACAATGCCTATATTATTGCTACAAAACATTTCAGTATAACATAGAACAATACCGACAGCTTCCATAAACAATAAAAAGCTGGACCAGGTTGGCGAAAACTTATAAAAAAATGTTTTTTTATATCATATTTAATAAACTGTCTATAAATATAATAAGCCTAAAATTTGATATCTTGAATTATCTAAGAACCAATACAAAAATATGTCTTAGGAGGCTCGCTTTATTTTCTCTTTCTTAATTACTTATTGAATCCCTTACGACTGATGCTCCCCTGGTAATGTCGGCAAGAGTTACCAGTATATCGATAGATACAATTATGTATATAGAAACAATTATTATATATACATATATATATATAATAATTGTTAGAAAACATAGAAACAATTATTATATATACATATATATATATAATAATTGTTTCTGACTTAGATATAAATTTATTTATGGTATGTTTTAGACAACACTGAAAAACACTGGGAAATAAGTAGCGAAAACAAACATACAATATACGAAGATTCTTATAAATTTTCTACGACGATCATTTACATATGTGTGATACATAAGCAAGTCATATAATGTGCCAACGTGTCAAATATACCATGTACTTCAAGTACACATCCACATCTAGTTTTGCAAGTTGCTGATAATACACAAAAATGGGCGATTTATCTTACAACTTGACGACAGGTAGATGATGAGTCAAGTTTAATATTGTTCAATAGTTTCTGTCTCGCACCACCACTATGTTTAACCAGCTGCCCACTGAAGTGTTTCCGAAGCAATTCGACTTCGGGTCCTTCATGAATAGAGCGTACCAATTCCTACATGGCCGGCAATGCAGTCGTAAGCCATCTGACATGATGCCGCCGATCATGGACACTCCATGATGATGATGATGATGATGAACACTTTACATCAGACGAACCTCCTGTCCGTTTGCCCCCTATTGCTTAAATAACTCGTTACCCGGCAAAACAAGTTTTTTAACAAGTAGTTAGGATTAGATTGGATTTTATAAGAGAAATTGAATATAATACAATATGTCTGCCCCTTGTCCGGGGTTATAATATATGTTAGTTATTTCGACTATGTATTTGCGTGTTGTTCCCACGAGAATGTAAGTGCGTGCTCCTATTTCATTCACCCTGCCTACTGCTGATAGAGGACACAATTTTTTTTAAACTATTACTAAAGATGTCATGTGGAACATGGTGTAATGGTTGTTTCTTACAAATATTTTGATAAACAAAAAACTTGGCAATTTAAAAGAGTGGCGGAGAGTTTATTGCCAGTTCTTCTCTTCAGTTCTACGCCCTTGATTTGAGAACTGGCAGTAAATGTAAAATTAGAAGCATTTAGCAATTATTATGTATTTCTTTATTGACGATCATAATTGTACATTTGACTTTGAGTTTGATGTCAAACATACACAGAATATAACGAATGCCAACGATAGTAGTAATACACAATATTCATGGAAAGTCGAATTTCTTACACTATCCGTAACCAATATAGATTACTATAATTACTATGGGCTTACAAGATGTGCCCTTCGATTGAACTGTAACTCTGACCTTAACATCTAGACTTAGGGTCTATATTTCATTGAATTCTATCAATTTATAATGACGCAATTTAATAGGTCAGGGGCTCCACACACGTTTCAGTTTTAGTTTTAAATAAAAGAAAATTAATCTGGAAAAATTGTTCGACAATCAGTAATTTCGACGAGATTCTAATGTACAGTATACATTACAGTTAATAAGCAATATAAATTAATTAAAATTTCCTGACATCTAAATTTCAAAATCACGTCAATTGCTTTAAACTATACTCAAACACTTCCTATAAATGTTTAGACATAAATTTATTTTAATAAAACCTAAACAAAACAATCAAATATACATTATTTACAATTTTCTAAATCTACAGAGTAATAATAAAAAGAAAATTAAACAAATTTAAAAATTTTGGCCCCTGTGGCAGTGTACGTTTAACACTGGCAACATTTCCTCACTGCGATACTTATTCGTCGAGGCAGGAAAGCACCAGCTCTATGGGTACTACCTACAAGGCGCCAACTTAAATCTTTAATTAGCGCCTGCCTACTTGAAACTAAGAGTCTTTACTCTATTTTATCATTTTGGAGATTAATGTGTAGTCATATGTCACATAGTCGCATGTGAAACAGACATAGACAAGTAAATAATGATTTAACTAAATAATAATATATTTTATTTGCCTTAAAGATACAATTATATGCTATATTTATTGTGTAGCTCTTTTGGTATGGCGTTTCTGACCACCAACCTGTCGTTTCGTATGAATTAAATGGCTGACTACTTATAAATACTAAAACATTTACATCCAAGTAGGAAAGAGTTTCGCGCTTGGCGCTCCGCGGAGGTATGTATATAGTCCCCAACAAATCTAACTGCCAAATCTGCTAGTCTGTGCAAATACGTGTGTAGGTATAGCACTTAGATTACGTCAGGCAATTAATATTATTATGTAAGCGTGACCTGATTACTGTATTGACTAATTACTAAAAATATAATAAGCATATAAAATATTTTAAATTATTTTTTTCTATTTTGCAATGCATAACATGCATAAATATGTATTGCTAGTGGAAACGTTAGAACCTTAATCATGATGATAGATTAAAGTTTGATTAAAACTGTGTTTTAAATATCTCAATCTTGTATTTGAGAAATTAAAAGAAAATAATGAAATTGCCTTATGAGACAAATCGTGATGTCAAAATCCAAATATATTTTTGACGTATGACAGATGACAGTTCATGATTTATATTTTATAAGCAATACGAGCTATGCTCCTGGTTTTAAGTGATACCGCCAACAATGAAACTAACATTGCCAGAAGGCCCGCTTGTGCGTCGCCGGTTTATATTTTATTACATTATAATTATTAATTTTGACGGGTATAAAAAAGTCCAATTTAGGGGTAAACAATTCATTTTCAATTTGGAGAAAGCACCCCTACGCTGGTCCCCTACCAGGGTGACATAACACTACGGCAGTTAATTAGAAGAGGGAGCGGCAAAGGCGCAGCGCGGGCGCGCCGTTCAGAGGAAATCGTTGTTATATGGCCTCCCTTGGTTTGTAAATGAGCTAGTATGTTGGTCCTAAATACTTTTAGGGTACAATTTGTAAGTTATAATTTCCTTTACGAAGACTATAGACCCAAAGGACATGATCAATAATGGGCTCTATAACATTATAATAGTTGAACACTTGATAAACATCATATTGTCATTGATCCCTTGGAAGATGGGACGGACTTTAGTATGGGATGCTACTTGTGTCCAACATTAGCCCCGTCTCACCTCCCTCGAACCGAACACATAAACAGCAAAATTAAAGAAGGTTTCCTCTAACTTTGATTTTGTTCCCTTTGGAGTAGAGAGTTTTGGGATTAAGTGCATAGGAGCTAGTAGTGACCCCAGAGCTAGTGGGTACGGGGGTACACTGCCACAGGGACGAAACATTTTAAATTTATTTTAATCCTCTTTATATTAATTTTTAAATATTTTTTATTATTACTATGTAGGTTAAAAAAGGAAATATATATGTAAATTTAAAAAATAACCGCTCATAATACTTGGACAATACAAAAGCTAACAGATACATTATAACTCGATCTACGAACTCCTACACACACATGCTGCTCTGGTAGTTAATAGAAATTAATACCAGCTTCACGACTTGACCATCAAAAAGGACCCAGGACCCACCCTACGTGTAATTATGATTCTTATTGCCCAGAATGAAATAACAGAATTTTCCTAATGAGTTTTCCTAGCCAGCTATGATTTTCTAATGAACCTTTTATATGCCAAATAAATCTTATTTTTATCACAGGTAGGAAATAAATTATTATAAATCACAACTACAATATATATATGAAACTTCTTAAAGAATAATTTATATATAAATGTTGCTTTATTTATTTTATTACCTAGGTTACATATGACAGCAGTACCTCGTTTTATTATAACCATGTATTATTTATTTGGCAAACTCGTTAAATAAAGATTAGATTAACAAATATTCGTTATGCAAACTGGGAAATCTAGAATTATCGATACATTGTTTTAAAGTACCAAAAGGCCATAAGCACATCGGATACCGTCCGTAGAATAATGCGACCGTAACAGTCTAGCGCTAAACCCGGGCATTTTGTGTAAAGGCGGCGTTCCTCAGATAAGCGAGTTCCTAGACATTGCTATCATCAATCATGTTAAATACTAATACTAATTAGGAATTAACAACGCATCTAAATCCTTTGTTTTTTTGTCGCCGCGTCTGTGTATTAATTTTTTTCACACACACAAACTTCTCTAATTCTTTCCTGTGTAAAAAAGACACTCGGAAATTACTGTCACACATCAATATATTACATTTATATTATATTACATAAAGATTTTTTTATTTCAGATGTTCCACCTTTGTCGAAGTGACGTGTGGACGCTAACTTCACCCATTGGGCTATGATAGGGAGCTCCAGGTCGTGATGGAGATCGACGTTTCTCTCGTAGAAGAACGCACTGGAGCGCCTGTAGCCGATGGATATGGGACGAGCCACAATGCGCGAAGACTATGCTAGCGTAGGTCGTGCACGGTCGGATACAGCCACATGTCTAAGGGACATGCGACATCTTTCATTCAGGAGAAAATAGGAGGAGGAGGCGAGAGAGGTGAGAGGTCAGAAGAACCGCTTGCCTGAATCGGACGGCTTGCCATCTCTTTCTTGAGGCGACATTTTTCCCGAGACCGAGCGAGAGCATCGAGGGTGGCCCTAGGAAAGAGATTCCCTTCTCGGAATCGATTCGATCGACACGACTTCTTGCAGTTCATAATGATGGATACATTATGGCAAGAAAATTAAGGCAAGAGACGGGCTGGTTGTGAGGAAGAAGTACTACGGGGGTGACTTACATCCGCCGAGGAACTATTTACCAACCTATAACCAAAATTATTTAATATTTGTACTGCACGTTCAAAAAAAACGCTTTCAAATGTTTAATACATCTCTTAGCTAACACTACAGCTCCCCCTAATCCCGGGGTTCGGTTTTACACACCCCCTATAAAAGCAAAAGGATAAGTGGGGGGTATCTTTATACCCGCCTCACCAGGGTATTATGAGCGGGTGGTGCTTCGGACAGAAAGAAATAAGGCCCGGCTTGTGGCCAGTTCGCACAGATTATTTGATGGTCACTCATAAAACAATATTCAATGCGATGACATCGTTAAGTAAATATATTCACAGTTTTATTCTGGAAAACATATAGACGTGTGCGCATTAAAATCCTACGCAATTTTTACTATTCGTTGCTTAATTTGTTATGTTTGATTGTCCTACTGTCCTAGTATCAACAACTAACATAATATCCAAAATCGAAATACAAAAGTTTGTATTTATCTACAATTCGAACGCTTTTCTTCCCGTCTGTCACATTAACATTCTAGAAGATTTGCAGCAGCCCAATTCAACACGGCAAACGGAAAACTCAAAGACATCTAAGCCCGAATTTTGGGGTTTTCCCGCTAACTTCGCTCAAAGACGTCCTCAAAGCGAGGGTGGCGGGTACCAGGGTGGCTTGGGTACCAGGGGGGCAACAGGGGAGGTTACCGTAAACTTTGGCTGGCTAGTGTAGGCGGGAAGACAGTACTTTGTTCGCCTTTTGCTGCGTGACAGCCGCACTTAAGGGACGAGCACAACGCACAACGATAATATCCAAGTAATATTTGTGGGGAGAAGTTTATGTACATGTAGCGTATATTTTAAAAGTTCGTATCACTACGACAACTACTTTGACGAATTTAGTCTCTATCTTCTAACCTAGATAACTTAGTAGGGTTTAGCTACTTATTAAATTAATGAAAAATAATACCGTCAAATAATTTTAAGCAATTTTTTTGTTCTAAAAATTGTTGTCTCAGTTTACTCACAGTCTTCAACTTCTTAATTGCATTTATATTTTAATTTCTGTTTTAATTTCATAATAATTATTTTTGCATACCAGGAATAAATAAATCTCTTGACCACGATCGCCATACAATCTCTTTAAATCTCATGAGAGCCTAGTACATATATCTTGGTAATTTCCCAGACCTCAGGATCACTACAAAAAATCCCCTTCATCCCGACCATCAGTCCGTAGTAGACCCGTAACACCCAAAACTTTTATATAAAGGTCAGACCCGACTACCCTAAGTGTACCCAAAAAAGTATATAGCAGGACCCATATAAGCGTCTTGTGCCTTCGAGGGTAATGTTAAGAAGGGAAAAGGGGGTGTGGAGTTTTCCGGCGGGAGGTGGAGGGGAGGGGAAAAAATTCAGTACCCTTGGCCCGACCCGTTCCCGTCTGTATTCTGTAATTAGTGATGTGTAGGCGGGGTAAGTGTCGATAAATGGTGTCGATACATTTCTCTATGGAAATAATAACAATAGTGGAGTGATCCTTAAATTGGGACAAGACTCCGTCTCCTTATCTAATCTATACATTACAATTTTTCAGCAAAACTTGTAGATACATAATACTATCAATTGCTTTGTAATTAAGTATTTATAGACAATTGCACCTAATTTAATTACTTAATATATTACATCGCAACATACCATACATCGAAATAATTAATGTTTTCTATAAAAATCAAGTAAAATGTTGGTTGATTATCATCCATTGTTATTTTTAAACAAAAAATAATTTTAAGTGCGTGATATATCGATGAAATAAGCACACCACTATGAGATTATGAGAAGATACAGCCCAGTGCCACTAACGACGGCCGGAGAGCTGTCAAAAGAACCTACATTAATGTTGTTATAACTTTTTCTAGACATATATGGAACCAAACCAAATTTAGTATTTCTATTATTTTGATTGTTTGCGTTTTATTTTATCATTTATATTGTCTATTGTCAAGAAAAGAGAACTAATTAATTTGCGTTCAATTTATTCTTTTGCACGCACTTATCTAATAATTGTAAAGTTAAATTTCATAATTATTGTTGTTACATAAGGCATTTATTTCTTTTTCATCAAAATGGTAATGTCATCTAAAATACTGAATGAAGCCGCACCAACAGCTGAGTTTAAAGTTCTAAATTGTATATTATTATATCCTGTTCAGGGTATGAGGTCAAATCTGACCCTAATCCCTATCTTTGTTTACTTAGGAGTACTTTTGGTCGACTTTGGGGATGTAAAATTGTTATCAAAAGCAACATAACTTTATTAAGTACGAATTGTATAACAGTAACAAACACGTTTACATAAATAATATATATTTATTTATTTACTTATTCAATTTAATATCACGGTCAAGCAAATAACATAATATTACTACAAGCAGTACTAGGATTGAATAAGTATTACGGAGATTTGGTTATAACGTGTAAAATAATTCTATAAGATTTTCAATATCACCCATTAAAAATGTAACACTAAACTACCGAAATATATTTTACCTTAAAAATCCGCAAATTCAGAGCGGTCCCTTCCAAGGGTCTGAAAAGGATTTGCCTTGGGATCTAAGCCCACACTTATACAAAATGTTCAATATGGGTCCCTCCGACCCTCCGGGCAAGTACCTAGGCCGGAACCACCCGCCGTAAACAAAGAAGTTTGCTGCCTCCTAACTGTATATGGTAGCCTGGTAACTATTTACTGTGTTATACTATCCTGGTATCATCTACCTAGGTTTATTAAATAAACAACGGGATTTCTATAACTTTTTCTAGACATATATGGAACCAAACCAAAGCGAACTATCTAAGATATATATATATATATATATATCTTAGATAGCGAACTATCTAAGATATATATATATATATATATATATCTTAGATAGTTCGCTTTACAAATCTTAAAATTTTATTTGACCTAGAACTGGCAGTATATTTCAAAACTTACAAGAAATAATTATGAAGGAAAAATATAAGAAAAACCTTACTAAGATCATAAGCGCCCTAATTGGATCTAGTACGGTACCCATCCCTCACTCCCATTGTCGACAATAAGGTGTGTGTCGAATCGACAGCTATATTTCATTGGAAAAAAAAAAATTATTAGGTTCCATACAGATATTCGATGTCGTATATATGATTGTTATTAATTCAGATACGCAAACAGATACGATAAATCTGATTCGGAAAACTAAAAGCGTTACACCCAATACATTCGCAAGCTTTCGAACCGAGCCCTAAGATAGTTACGAATACAGGCTCCGCACGCGAAATGTAGACGGGTGGACCCTCGTCGACCCTAACTAGATAACGATAGGTACAGGAAAACTTGCTGGCATTGCGAACAAATGGGTCATATATGAATGTATTTGTTAAATCCAACTGAAAACGATAATAGGTTGAATACGAGTGAGTATATTTGTTACATAAAAAGAGGGACATATAAACTAGTCTGGCCATAAATACGGTTACATAAAAACTTTTCTTTTTTTTTGCAACTTTTTAATTATTTTGAATTTGGAACACGGTTACTATTGATCGCCTTGCACAAAGTGGGTATGGAGCCGTCGTTCATATTTCAGATACTTCAAAAGCTTGGTATCAGCCATGTGTACTATCAACAGATACAATAACACTTCGTCTGTCGAAGACCAGATAAGATCATGCCGCGTGCTGTTGGAACTACAAAGGCTGTTAAGACAGAATTCGTCGAAACCCCATTAGGAATCACAAAATACTGTCGCGAGAAATGAAGATTCCCGCTAGGACTGTCGCGTATTATAAAACAAGACCTGAAGCTCGGTGCTTATCGTCGATATAGAAGAAGTGAAAAAAAAAATCACGATTGAAGAAGATTACCAAGCAAAATGATAAAGTGTATGCTCACAGTTCTAAAGAAGCTGCCCAAGTGGTCGGAAAGGTACAACATGGTCATCATCCTGCGTCAGTGATGGTTTAGTGGGGCGTGTAGGGAGTCACAAAACTACATTTTTGTGAAAAAGGAGTGAAAACTTCAGACAAAGTGTTTATACAGTGCCAAAATAGTCTTGAATCATGTTGGAACACCTCTCAGCAACACATAATTTTTAAAAATATACATACCGTGGGCTTTACAGCAGGATTCTGCACCTAGTCACAAGGCACGAACTACCCAAGCCAACGTTCTGGACTGCTGAAGACTGGCCCTAATCTAGCTCAGACCTCAACCCTTAAGATTTCAAATTATGGTCAGTTTTAGAGGACATGGCCTGCTCTAAACGACACGGCGCCATTGAGTCTTTAAAATCTTTGGAGCAAGCAACAGATTAAAGGCACAGATTAGGGCCGTTGGCAATTTCAAATAGATTTTTATTTATTTATATGATTTTGAATTAATAAATATTTGGTAATAATTTAAAAACAAAATTATTTTTTATCTGTAACCTGGACTAGGTAGGTGGGTATGTAATAAGAATTTTGGGTTATTGCCAAATCATAACTTGAACCGAAATCGTATGGAAAAACGAATTTCACCGGAAAATTCCATGTGGAAAAATAAAATGTATAAATGATAAGTACTAAGGCGGCATAACGTAGCGACATGCGGCAATTCTAAGCAAGTGCGGTTTATTATTTCTTAGCAGCTAACACCCTCTGACCCCCTGGTCGTGCGAGAGGCAAAAAGTACCCCCTACGCTTTTAAACCTCAAGCGTCCAAGTACAGGGAATATGAAATTTTCGAAATGATAAAGCCGGTAAATAATAACTGCTATACGCCGGGCATAGCTGGCCGTCTAACGGTACTAACTGCAAAAAAGGTGAAATCGCTATTGTCTATAGGTTAAACGAATTAAATATTTGCTACTTTGATAATTTTTTTTATAACTTACTTTCTACTAAATTGTACTTACGCGACGACTGTTCATTCTGTGATGAAAAGGGTTAGATATATGGTATAAAACGGTGCAATTAGACTGACTTATTTATTAGGTAACGTTCAATTATTGCATAACGCAATTATTGGACCCTCCCCCCCATAAAACGTTACGTGACCACTAAATGGCTATTTTTTACCATTTATGAACTGTACCGGAATGACACAAAATACCTTTGCTTATTGTTTTAATCGCCTTTATTGAAACCAATGTTGCATTTTAGCAATAAAAAACTGTTTATTTTCATTCATAAACGTTTTTTTATCTTCTATCCGATTGATTCTCGATGTATTTTTTTGCAATCAGTACATAGAGCAGGGTTCGTGTGTCTGCTTTCACATTACCCACTCGCAAGGCGCCCCCACCCGCCCGCCGTACACGGCTTTTTATTCCTTACCCGACGAAAGTAATCAATTTGCCTCTGTAATTAATTAAGAAACGGCTATTTTGATTAAGAAAATACCAGTAACTATCGTTGTTTCGAACATAAGAAAAAAATTAAAAAGTTACCATATTTGTCAAAAAAAAATTGGGATGGCAATGAAACATCTTTGTGTCTAGGTTATGCATGGTCAGTTAATACAGAATTATTTTTTATTTATTTATTTATAGACATAACATTTATTACTAACAAAACACACACAGAAACACATAAAATAATCAAAAAAATAAATAAAAAAAGAATAAAAAATTTTTTTTTAAGAAAAAGTTTTAATTGTGTAATGCGTGTGTGCTGTGGTTGTAATTGGCCCTGGCTCAGCATTATGGTGAGGAGCTGAGTTGTTCCACAGCGCTGGTCATTCTGCCAGAGACCACAGCAGCTAGTTTGCGCCTCAGTCGCAAAAAAACAAATAAGAATCTAATTAATACTCAATAGAAACAAATAATAATAGTAAAAGTTAGCAGTGTAAGCAATGAAGAAAAAAAATGTTAATTAAATTAAAAATAAGAATAATTGTTAAGAAGTAGATAAATAAATATTTTTGGGCGGATTATAAACTATATTACGCGAGATTTTTGTTGAGTAAGTACATGTTTTTTTTTTACAATTGCGACGAAAAATTGATTTTAGTTGAAGATTTTTCAACGGCGGAGTTTATTAAAAATATTTTGTCGCGCTATATTTAAAACTCCCACGCAATGAAGCCTACTAGTTTTGTATTTGTAACACATCGTTGTAAATAATATGAACATAATTAAATTAAAAGGACGGCAACTGGTGAATTTATCGCTTTCGAGCGATGTCTTCCAGGCAACCACTGTGAGAAGAAAAAAAATGTATTAAATTGGATAAGGTAGGCAAGAAGTGCAAAATTCATATTACACATAGTTGTTTGAGACAAAGCTAAACAGGAACCAAAAAATATAAACAAACTTAAACTAAAAAAAAGGATACATGAAAAATTAAAATTAAAAAGTTTAAGATCAGTCTCGCGTCAGTTAGTTGTTAGTACTAAAGTTAATATACGATGTGGACAGGTAATGTTTGTACAGAGGAAATTAAAAGGAAGATAGAGAAGGAGCTAAGCGAATAGGGACGGGAAGTGAATTCCATAGTCTAACTGCAAAGACCTTAAAGGATTCGCCAAGAAAGGAGGATTTATGAGATGGGATTTCAAGGATATAGAGATGGAGAACGTGAGCATCACCTCGCTGACGAATGTGTAACCAGCCTATCCGCTTGCGAAACGCAGAAATATGGTCATACTTTTTTTGACAGAATATAAATATTATATTATTCTATTAAGTTTTTACTATTTGCTAATAATAACTTATGTGTGTGTGACGTCATTTTCCTGTTTTTTTAAGCATATATGTTTAGAACAAAATCAATTCAGTTTTGTATTAAATTCAACTAACACAAAATGGAATCTGATTTAATGTTCCAAGCATTATAAGTTGGACACGTCGAATGAATTGTTATAATAGAATGAATGTATACACATATATATATATATATGGATATACATATTACATATATATGATTATTTTTAACGATTTAAAATTACATTGGTTATTTATAATGAATATATATATATATACATATAAATATCAAATCGGGTCTTGAAATTAATTAAAATATCTAAGTAGACAATGTAAATGTACTAGGGCCGCAAAAACAGATTGGAGGACAAATATAAGCAAGAATTACACAAATTTACTTCACCTCTTAAGGAAGATTCCATTTGTATGGACGACAATGGCTTCTGGCAACCTGGAAGCGTACAAGCAAGGAGTTTGAAATCGTAGTTTAGATTGGCCAGTTCGAAATCCTGATCTTCCAATTGAGCATGTCTGCAATGTTTTGAGATGAGTAAGATCAGAGCAACCGTTGCAGAAGAGGGATTTTGGCAAAAGGTCACACCCGTTTTTAGGTACTTACTTAATTACAAAAGTAAAAAAATCTTGTCTTCAGAATTTAAAAATTTAATTTAATCGAAATCGAGAAAATCTTAAGTTGCCTTAGATGTTTTTCTGCAAAAGAATTTATAGTTTGGTTGTCATGTCAACCGCTTCAGATAACTAGCAAGAAACTGTATAAAAAGTTCGCTTTTTGTGAGGACGTATTTTACGCAATAACTTTGCGCTTCGGGGATTTGAGGCGGCAATATATTTTACGCGTTTTTTAAATCAACATTTTATGTATTAAGTGCGAAAATGGCCTTTAAAGCTAATCCTTGTACTTTATTGTAAATTATATTAGGTAAACGTGGTTATTGGAATATATATAGACTATTTTAAAGAGGTAGACTTTTAAGAAGGTATCTTAACGAAAACACAAAGTAAATTAGTTTAAAATTATTAATTAGTTTCTTGAATAACAGCAAATTATATACATATGTTGGAATTTATAAGATGGCCAAACATATCCATCCATAGATGGAAATGTATAAGAATATATATAATTCAATGTCAAAAGTATCCCTTATCTATAGAAGTTATTAGCAGCTAGGTCCCCAGTATTTTTAATGAAAGCTGCGGCGTCGGGCGGTCGGGCGCTCAGTATTAATCTTAGCGGACCTCCTATGCCCCCTTGCGCGCCTGGTAGGTGGCATCGAAGGATCCCTGAGGGGGATACATTTCCCCGATTTTCTCCGTTTTTCACGTGTTTTTTATGCACTACGTCGGATGGCTTAGAAAAATGGTTAATCTTTTTAGATGCAATTGTTTAGTGCTCCATTTCGGCTTGTCGAATCGTTTCGGCATGTATCCAATATAATGATAGTAGGCGTTTCCAGTCAATGCCTACAGGACGCGTACATTAACCTTAAATTTTTCCTGTTATGAAGCTTATTTCAAATGTTTGCTCAAGTCGAATTATTTTACTCTTTAAAAATTTGTTTAGACGAAATGAGACAAATTACGAAATCTAATAGTATTTTTTTATATGTATGTAGTTTAAATATATTTTCTAGCACCTAAACATAGCTGACAAAGTTGTATGAATTCCCTGGCGGTGACTCAGTTTTTCTGTACCGAAATCGGACGCAATTGGACCGTATTTTTCATTCGACAAACGAGAATGTCCGTGTAAAAAATAGCGTCTCGATCTTTGCTCGCAAAAAATCCGCCGAAAAGGAAGCTTCCAACCATTACGGTATTATCGGGGTAGGAGGGTGAAAATCAGAAAAAAATTGCGCCGAGCCCGCCCTTTCCTTTCGTAACCGTCGCCACCCTACTTCCCGCTAGGGGGCGCACATGTGGTGGCGAATTACATAAACGACAGGTGAATTTGGAAAATTAAAGTTGTGTCACGGGGGTCTGATCATAGTTTAAACCAACTAATGCGAACTACCTGAACGAATCGATTGTAATATTTATAAAAAAATATATTATCAACAAATACGAACGACAAGTTTTAAAATGTTTTTTACAGACAAGACAAAACCTACAGCCATATTTTAAAATTGTAACCTTTACCTGATTTAAATATATAAGTATTACAGAACTAATATTATAATATATAAAGATAAACATTAAACAGTGGCGCTACAAACTTTGTAGGTCGGGACTGTGATTCCTGTATCTGTTTTATGATCATTTGTCCATCTAATAGGCAAGTAGGTGATCAGCCTCCTGTGTCACACGACGACGTCGTTTTGGGTCTAAGTCAAGCCGGTTCTCCTTCACCTTTCGGTTGAATGTTAAATGCGCACATAGAAAGAAAATCCATTGATGCACAGCCGGGAATCGAACGCCATTAGGCCAACACTGCTCTATTAACATTTATAATATTAAGTGCCTAAGTAGTTATAATATTTATTTATTTTATAGCAATATATATTCAGTGTAGTGTATGTATTAAATATTTAAAATATATATTTTTTAATAATAAAAAAATGTAACAAAAAAAAAACAATATAAATCTCACAACATAAGTACCAGAGTCGCATGCAACACGAAGAGCGCTAATTTACGTCGGGTAAATAGCGGGTGCGGCTAGAGCGGGCCCGAAATGATTATTTAATAGTAACCTACCGTGCCCAAGGGTGTAGAGTAGACCCTTCTAGCCCTAGAAAAAGTTTCGCCCTACATAGCTACACGAGTAATGTGGCTAGAGAATGTTTTCCACAATTCAGCTGTAGAATTCAGAATAAATGCCGGTTTATGCTAGAGTTTTTAACTACGAAAAAATTAACTGAGTCTCTGCAGTAAAGTTACATACATTGCCATATGTTGTTTTAATAAAAACGCTCTCCTATATTAAACCTAGAAAGTAATTAGCGAAACGAATTCGGAGAAAGAGTTCTGTAACAAAAATTAATTCAAAATTTATAGATTGCTAAATCGTTTAAAAAAATTATAACGGACATTAAGCTTTTTGGTCCATATCCCCCTTGTGTAACATAAAAACGTGCAAATTGATTTCACACACAAAGTTTGATAATAAAAAATTGTTACCAGGGTATCATCATTCCACAAGAAAACATAGCAACTAACCAGGGGAACATGTTAAGGGTATAGTTATATTAAGGCGCGGCCGGCGACCCTGTCAGTGCAGATTATATGGGGTTGCGTACCAAGGGCCCCCGGGGGTAAGACCGACCGTAATGGTCCCATCTTACAATAACTGGGATACAGGGTTTTATCAACGTAACGCATAATATAGGTATTTACTTAAAAAACTGCACTGACATTCTTCTCAATCCGTAGATGTCAAAATTTTATATTAATTAACAAGACCTGGTATCAGAAAAAGCCGCACGCGCCCTTTAAACATTTGAAGGTCGTATAAAACGTCCAATCAAAAACGCTGACAAAAATCAACATTCTTTTTGAATCTAGAATAAATAATATTCATTAAACATTTAGACATAGATTTTCCTATATTATTTTGTTTAGTTTTTAAATAAAATTCGACCTATTTCCATCGTAGCATCGCTACGAAAGAGCTACGGATTTTTTTACAGTCAAGGATGAAAATAATGCTGTATAAATACTAGTTTTAATATTGTGAATGTGTTTTAAATGCTCAAATAAGACTTATTTGTCTGTAAACCTAGATTCGAGTTTCAAACAAAAACTAGGCAAACACGTTGAAACTGTTAAGAAATCAAGCATAGTATTTAAATCTAAATAAAAGCTTTATAAGTCGTTGAATAATGGCCACGCTTGACCCTCCGTGATGTCACCCTACGTATAGTTTTTCTCCCTAGCCCCGACTATGCCCTGATTGATTCTTACTTCAATGATAAACAGTTTTTTCTAGCTGATGACCCAGCTTTATTATAAATGCGATTTAAAATAGGACAACGGACATTTAAAATAGTCCGATTTATTTAACTTTTAATCCAGAACTTTTGTTCTCGATTTTCGAATACCAAAAAAAAATCTTAGGGAATTTGAAGGAAACAACTACCACGATCTTAAACTAATATCGGAGGTACTTTCAGCTCTATTTCGTAATAAAAAGCAACCCCCCGCCGCATTACTTTCGGTTGGTTAATCCCCGTTGCGTGCGAGACACCTCAGTCGGTCCTACCAGGCGCTAATACGTAGCGAGGAGGTGGGTGAATTACTGCGGCGCCCTGACGGCGGGTCTCGCTAATTCTGTTAAAATTCTCAGTATGCTATACTCGCCTGGTAACGGCGGTTTGGATACCGGGGAGGGTTTACACCCCTGTAAGCCTTTTTATAGAAGCATTCAAAATTTAGACGTTGCTAAATAATAATAAGACTCTTTCCCTGTAAACCATATGTATATGTAATAAAAGATTAAACAAGTGTGGTTTATGAAAAACCAAACCAATGTTACCGTCGATTATAATAGAACATAGTTCTGTAGATCAAGTAATTCATATCGCTATGTTAGTCACTATATGTCATATTCTGCTGTAGTTGATTGGGTCCTACAGAAGAACTGCTATAGTCCATTCCGTAATTAATAAATCAATTTTTGTCAAAGGATTTTTGTCAAATAAGACCTAGATCCGTACTATAACTAAATAATCGAATTGCAATATTCGATTTTCAACCCTGCAAGTGAGGGGTCGCTAGGACCCCTCGTCACCATCGTGAGGGACAGAATATGATTATATTTCAAGGCCATGTCTTCCCTTTGATTGGAGTCTTTATAATTAACAATACATATACAAATTCAAGGTTAGGACAAGCTCCATTTTACTTTACAAATATTTTACCATCTTAGAAGAAACCTGGATTTTTTACGCTTAATATTTTATGTGTCGATCGTAGCATCGAGTCCTTGAAGTATCTATCCGAGCACACTTGATAATTTTTTTCTATATCAATATCTCTTTCGTAGGAATAATGAACGTATTTGGAAGCCGGGCGATAAGTAAGAGAGAGAGTAAGAAAAAGGGGAAAGTAATAGATAGCCAACAAAATTTAAAATTAATTAATTATGAGCCACTTCACTGCTATGTGTTAAAGAAACCGTCTCGATTTCATAGTAGCCTAGTACCTAGTACGAGTATAAACAGGACATACACACGACAACAGGAATAATTTTAAAGTAACAACAGTCCTTTGTCAACCCGAAATAATAGTTTAAAGTAACAATTGATCGTAAGTGGAAAAATTCAGAATGAAAATTGATGTGCCTTTGTGAAATAGGTAATAAAAATATTTTTTTTACTATATATGCACCAACCAGATGGACCGATCAAGTGGAAGAATCATCATCGTCTTCAAAATTATACACTGTCATAAGAGAGACGCTGATCAGAAACCGGTGGAAACAGATAGTTCGCTCTAGAGGCTTCGTGGCTGACCACGACGCTCAGACATGATCTGCCGATTAAAGAGAGGCTATTATTAGCGATACCTTTGTAACGAAATGTCTAGCCAAACTGTAAGATCGTTATTCATTGTAAATTCAAACACTTTTTAGCTTATGTTCTTTTTGGACGTAGAAAATCTCAAAAGAGAAAAAGATATTTCACAGTCTTTTGGGTCTAAGCTGTCGATATTTTTCATCGCCCAAACATTCACACATAAAGATCGTATATAGCCGGGTTCATCCGCTTATCATCTAGACTCATTAACACTTATAATTTGTATTGTATTTAGTTGTTATTTAGCTGAAAATACCAATCAAATTTACCAAACGATCTGCCGTACGTACCCATATTTTTACCATAAAAACGTAACAGTAACATACTGTGGCCAAACTAAACAAACTTCTAATCTCTGACATCAAAGCAGTCGCACGGACCGCAAGTGGCGGCCGAGGACTAAAATAGTCCGCTGTTATTAACAGCCCCTCTTCATGGGTGGTGGAGATATACAGCAAATGGAACTGACAACACTCTAGCGTTTGGTCGCAAATATATTTATTTATTCACAATTTTGAACAAACAATTATAGAAACCTTAATCAAAAATAATACAAAAAAAAAATAAACTAAAAAAACTATAGTTGAAGTGCGATGCAATGCAAAAGAATTTAAAAAAGATGTTAGGGAGGTAGCCAATTGCCTAAGAAGGATGAGCTGTGAGATGGAATTTCCAAAAAGCATCTATTGGAGGAGCGTAACCTAGTTATAACTGCCTGAGAATTTGAATTCATTTTTATTATAACAGGAAGTTTTGGGATTGAAAAGAATTGAGTGTAGATGTTGAAGAGTTAAGCGTCACGTCTGAGACGAAAAGCTGGAGCTATATAATCTATTCAAGTAATACTTTTAATACGGAATAATAGTTTAATAAAATGCACATCTAGGTGACACAGCTCCACGTATCCATATCCGAGAAAAAAGGGAGGTAGGGTCGAATATCCCAACGAGGGGGTCGGCAATGGAGTGAAGGAGCCCCAATCAATCTTACAAGTCGGGTTGGAGGCACTTTCGGAGGTCGCAGGAACCCTCTACACCCTAACTGACCCTCCCCACAAGGTCCGAAACTTTTGTAGATATTCCCGTTTTATGTGATTAATGTAGCGTTTATGACCGTACTATCATACTGGTTTAATGAAATTGCACTATTGTCTAATAACTTTGTTGATTTCGTCAAATAAAAGATACCTTTGTAACGCTTTATTTATTGCAATTGAACAATTATGTTGCATTACATATGTTGAAGCAATAACGCTGGTATCAGATGCCAAATCATTATTATCATCGACTATTGAATAGTCGTTCCTTTATAGATCTAGCAACATTGACAAATTAATTAAACCATTCGTATCAACGGTTTTGTAAGACTTTGATGTTATTAAATTATAATGACAATGGCTTACACTAACACCATTGCTTCAACATTAATAATTAAGACTATGAAATTACTAGACTATCATATAGTCTAGTTAATTAGTAGATTTATTAATATTGACAATTCAAAAAAACCACAGAACAGTTTTGAACTAATTGAACTTTGGTGTTATTATATTACAATTACAAAGGCGCCATTGCTTCGACATATGTATATAACAATGAATACAAAATATGTTGCTAAGTGCAAAACTTGAAGGCAGTTTGACCTCGTCGAGTATATTTTTATGGAGAAATTTTTTTAAAATTTAGCTTTTTAGGATTCTAGGTCTAGGATTTAGGTCTCTATGAAGTACCATCGCAAAATGTTCCATAAAACCTTCTAAAAAGGTAGGCTAAGTAAAAATCATATTAAGGCGAAACGAAGTTCGCGGGGACGGCTTTAGTAAATTAATTTCGGTAATTATCAACCTATTATTATTACCTACGTTTGTAAATACCATAAAGGCTGTGACGAACGCCGTCTTGTAAGTGTAAAATTTTATAAGATTTTTTTAAAATCAACTACGTAATAATGTAAAAGCCATGACCATTATGAATCTGTGTCATTGTTCATAAATAAATCAGCGCTATAACCTTTTTAGGCCTCAGATTTCTGTATATGTTTCATGATAATTTGTCAATATAATAGGCAAGTAAGCAATCAGCCTCCTGTTCCTGACACACGCCGTTGAATTGTTTGGGTCTAAGGCAATCCGGTTTTATCACAATATTTTCTTCCCGTTCGAATTTTGGACCAGAACCTCTAGAATACCCGGATCTAAGTAATTTAAAATGGTTTGGTCCAACTTCCTTTACACACATGAAAACATTCGCTTTAATGTAATCCTAATTCGACTTAACTTTCAATTCTTAAAACGCACACGCTAGCCCTCTGGAATTGAGAGTGTTCATGGCCGGCGGTATCATTTAACATCGGGCGAGCCCACATTGTCCTGTAAAAAAATTCTATCAATCACGTGATCCGTATTTTTTTGCCAATCTTAAGGGATAATTTCCAAACAACTATCTACATCACTCCAGCAAAAAACCATCCGAAAGCGTTGCTCACTTTTCCGCCGGGCATCGTTTTTGTGTCTTGTCTAACCCCCAACCACCCACCGCCTCGCCTCAAGCGAGAAAAATGAGTTAGGAAAGATGCGACTCCCGATTATACGGTGCGTCCCTTTGTGTGAGCGATTCGAATTCCAAATCAATCGGTGTACCCCGCCGGCGGTCTATGGCTGCCTATCAACATAATGTGTCATCGCGCCTACGAACCCTATTATAGCATCAAGATATAAGGTTGAGATTCCAAGTCGAGTATTAGCGCTTAGTGACTCCCGTGTAGTAAGATAGTAAACGTAAACTATCACTAAACTCAGTTAAATCCGAAGAAGATTAAAATATAAATTACTAAGATTAAAGTACTAAGCAGCGTCTTTAATTATAATGCGTATGCGTAAGTGGACGGTCCGAAACAGGTAAATGACATAACGACGTAAATAAAGCATTTGATTGGGTTCATCAAAATCAAAATCAAAAGTTTTTTATTTCAAATAGGCCTTTGCAGGCTCTTATGAAACGTCTAGTTGCACGGTTCCAAAAAAAAGGGTCTCATGGAGAAGAAGCGGCAAGAAACTCCATGGACACTCTTTTCAACAATGGTTTAGCTTACAAAGACTCGGTTACAATAGTAATAATCGGCTGAGAAGTTTATATAATGCAAGGTATACAGAGATTCTATACAATGCAAAATGGTTGACAACGACCAGCTTTTGCAGAAGCTAAAATCGAAATAAGTACCTATAATAAACGGAAAGTAGTAGTAGAAAAATATGCTGGGCGTAGAGACAAGATTAGGAGTAACGCAAGGCAGTACTTAGGACCGTTAGAATTTATAAGTTTGCTGAATGACTTCTTGCCGATGATTCTAAACTTGACATGCCCGTAGTATAGATGTACTCATGAAAAATAGGTTGGAGTTTAATTTTGTGAAAATTTATATCGTTTTAGAGAGCACGATTACTCACTAGACACATTATTTTTCGATAGTGTAACGTTGGCGAGAGAATCAGAGGTTAATCTGGGAGTATATCTTGGTTTTACGGTAACACCAAAGTATGCAAAGGGGTTCACAGAAGCATGGGGGGCGAATAGGAATATCAATGCAATCATGCCCTTATACAGTACTCTCATCAAGTCACTTGGAGTACAACGCAAGTTCGAGCGAGGATATGTATTATAAATTCAAGCTTTAAGTCTCTACATGAGCGTATATATCGTTTGTATCGGCTTATGTACCCAACCCTATTTGTTCTGGGTATGGTATGGTGTGACCAGCCTCAGAAGGTATATCAGTATAGCATAATGTGGATATAACGGAGAAACTGCGAGTTACAAGTAAGAATCTGAAGTGGAAATCCCAATCACAATACGGTTTCTATGGAGTTAGACCTGTTTTTTGGTACTTTAGCTGAGTTCAAAATAATATTTGTTTTATTATTAGTTTTTTTTCTTCATAAATTTGCCGATATCCTCGACTCTTATCGTGCGGGATATTATATTTAGGGCTGAGTGGAGGCCCGTAATCTCGCCTACGCTAGGCTCTTGTTGTCGTGAGTGACGTATAAAAATTACAGCTACTATTGTGTTCTATAGCATTAGTAATAACTGTAAAAACTAAATAACTATGTGCACAAATAAATAAATATAATTCTGCTTGCTTGCTAACTAACTGTTCCTGGTGCTACATTGAATCAATGGACTAACGCAAATATTTTTTCAATTCAAACTAATATTAGATCCTAAAAATTTCAATGTTCAGTAACCTTTTATTACAAATAGGTAACTAAGCAGTGCGACCTCAAATCGTATCACAGCTCTCTTTCCGTACTGACTGTGTACATGACAAGTGTACTTTAGAAATTTCACAATGATAGTCCAGGCATTACAGACGTATATTTTTCCACAACTGAGCGTTTCCTAAGGCAGTTTTTGCCGCGCATCACCGCTTTGTGGAACCAGCTGCCCACTGAAATATTTCCGAACCAATTCGACTTAGAGTCCTTCAAAAAAGAGCGTACCAATTCTCGAAAGGCCGGCACCAAACTTACGAGCCTTCTGGTATTGTGAGGGCCCATGGGCGATGTCCTCCTGAGTCTCCTGCCCATCTGCCTCCTTTACATAAAAATAAAAAGGTGTGTGGTAGAACCCACACCCTCACCTCACCCTCAGACAAGTGTACATGATAGACATTGTCGGGTCTACTACAAGCAAATTCCGTATCTATCTATTTCACCGTAATTACCCAGAAAATTAATTGGCACAGTCGATATTCGATCGGGAACATGAGGCTTAAGAATCAAACTGTTAGCTACTGTTCTTAGTGCCTAACTGTATAATCATGATGTCAAATTACAATACGAAACTAAACAAATTTGTTATACATGTAGCGTCAGGCCCCGACATTGTTAAGATAACAAACACAAAGTTTTCTCCCAATCACTTGATTTATTCCAATACGATTTTAATAAACAAATTCAATAGGTAAATATTTCAAAGGCTACTCGGTAATTACGTAACGTGTGCACCGGGCAACGGTCGATGAACAACTGCCTAAGTTGTGCGCGCGCGCTGCTTTATATTGGTTCTGTAGTGGGGATCGAGTGACACATCGTACGATCGTTCGACTAATCGCCCGTTGCACGTTGTTTTACAAAACATTGATAGTGGCGCCACCAGTTTTACAAAACATTAATAGTGGCGCCGTCATACACATCTTTCTTTTGAATTATTTCTTTAGTCTGTGTACATTGGAACGTAATTTGTAAAATTCCAATTGCATTTTAACTCGATCTATCTTTTAATCACGACGTCAACACAATTTGACAGAATATGACGAAGTAGTACTTGAAATAGTTTAGTTTTGTGTTTTTTTTTTTCAAATTTTAAATACATAAATTGACAATTTTCGATACAGCTAGCCGACAATTGCTGGCACTCGTATACCACAGTAAACTTTGTGTATTTCCACACTAAAATTAAACATTAATTTATCAGAGTTTATCAAAGGCGTGCTTGTGGCATGATACAACTTTGCACACAAAATTTGGTGAGCTTGGACAGAAAAATATTATGCGGTTAGCCGTAAACAATTTCATGATAGCCCCAACCGACTTTTGCTTATTAAGTAAAATATTTTAGGCAAATATTTGATCTATTATAAAAAAGTACCAAAACTTGACTCTTACGAGATCGATTATATGCTATTAATTGCTGATGAAGTACAGACGCTGGTGTGCACAAACATTCATTACGCAATATGTTTTTGGGTCTGGGCTCTGATATATCTATATCTGAGATAGAGAGAGACAGAGATATCTGTTTCGTGATCATTTGTCAATCTAATAGGCAAGTAGGTGATCAGCCTTCTGTGCCTGACGCACGCCGTCGACTTTTTGGGTCTAAGGCAAGCCGGTTTCCTAAATGTGCACATAGAAAGAAAGTCCATTGGTGCACAGCCAGGGGTCGAACTTACGACCTCAGGGATGACAGTGGCACGCTGTAGCCACTAGGCCAACACCGCTCGTAATAACTAGATAATATATATAATAAAGTTTTATCGTTTCAATATATAATCCTATATGGAATTGGTAAAACCACGTTAAATGTAATGGAAATTATTCTAATAACTCCGCCACATCCAATCGAAATTTAAAGTTATCTACTTACTTACTACTAGCGCTCTTTATATATATTATAATAAGTATAAAATATAGCTGTTGATGGGTGGAGATTTTCCGTAGAAGTTTTCTTATAATTTAAATAAAGAATGAAAAAATCTCACCTTATTTTCACCATCCAAGCGCTCTTGATAAGCAACATTCTTCATATGCTTCAAATATGCCGTTGTAATCGGCACACTGTAGTCGACGTCGTCGCTATAATACAAGCCTCCAGGCCTCCACGGCTTTGGAACTCTGCCAAAGTCTGAAGTAGACGGCATAAGTTTCTTCCTCGGCGGAGACGATTTAGGCGGATCTTTAGATGTCAAATTAGCCACGTCTAACGGATTGTACTTCTTAACTTCCTCTCTCTCACTCTCTTCCTCTTTTTGTAGGGGACTGTCAGCTCTAACGTCTTCCACGTCGATCAAGCTGTCGTCTTTTTCAATCTCAATGGCGGGTATGGGTTCTGATTCTAAAGGCTCGATTGACGGACTCCTTTCAAATATCGTAGAGGAGTAGTCTGCTTTCTTTGGAGTCAGCTCGATATATGTCGGTTCGTCCTCTGCGTCTGTAGGACGAGGACTGTCAACTTTTTTTAGTGGTTGCAGGTCTGTATAGTCATATTTCGGTTCGAAGGAATAGTTTTGTGCGGCATCTATTTCGGATTCCCAGTTTCTGGCGTAGTCGGGTGGGCAGTGGGGGAGGAATGGAAGGTAAGGGGGGTGTCGGGTCGGAGATGGTGAAGGCGTTGGTAGGGGAGGTGGAGACGCACTTCGAGGCCGTCGAGCACATTCTGCGCATCCTGTTAGGAATCTCGTGACAGCTTCCCGGGGAAGGAATGCGTATGTTTCCGTTATCTAAAAGAGAAAAAAAATTAATTGTTAATGCTGCCATCTATGAACAGTCATTGTACTTCCAGTTACAGTACGACCAACAACATAGGACTAATTTTGCGAGTGAAGATTGTAGTTTACAAATCATACACTAGATGGCGCGATTCATCGAATGTTTTTAACGTTTTTGATAATAACATAATCATGTACCAATTGTAAAACTGTATAAATGCTAAGGAGTGTTATTATTACATATTTTTTTAGTTGTTACAGTAAATACTTCAACTAGTATTACATTTAGTGTCGCTCATAGTATAACTACTATGTACTTCCTTGATACAACGCTAGATGGATGGAAGGTTTGTCCATTATCAGGATTATTTCCCTAGTTGATTATAAATGTGCACAGTATCAATCATGTTCTTAACATTAGTAAAAATGTTTTATAAAGATATAATAGAAGGTATATAAAACTTAAAAGGATTGCTTACTGTTCGATATGTTCGTTTTTGTCCCGCATGTTTTCCCGGTCTTCCTTCAAGTTCCACATGAACTGTATAGATTATATCGAAGAAATTTTCAACAATTGCTACTTTTCTGTAGACAGGTTCTTGATTTGGCGCATTCTGTAACAAAATGATTATCTATTAAGTCGTGTCATATCGTTATTGTGATTAGCGCCATCTATTGACATGAAAACTAGTTTTCTAGTTTTGCTACTTGTCTCTAGAGGGAAGCTCTGGTCGCATTCATGTGTTCACTTTGTATTTAGATTACATTTATGTATTTAAAAAATCTAATGCATAATAACAATAAGTTGTACTTATAAAAATATACTCAGTGAAATTAGTAAAAATATAAAATTTAAATTCAGTATTTAAAAAAATGGTCTGGATTTGGTCTCTCTATTTTTATTAAATATGAATTTTAATAGACTGCTTGCGAGCCTTCTGGAAGTGTAAGTGTCCGAGCGTCCTGACAGCTTGACGCTATTAAAAAAATGGCCAGTCAAGTTAATAAGGTAAAAATGGTCTTAGTATATGTGAGTATAATTATATTAGAGCTTGACCCAAACATGATGGCTTGGTTACAAATTTTTAATAGACGTCTTTCGATCTATTAATTATGACTAATAATAGAATTATATGGTCAAAAAAGAGTAATTTTAAAGCCAAAATCACTACGTTTCGGAATCTAATAATTTCAAGATGCATGCAGCATTATATTATTTGAACTACTAAATAAGCACGCTCTGAGCGGGTATAACACAGCTTAGAGATTCTTTGACGGGGAGTATCCAGGGCGTGATTATGCCCTGGGCGTTAATGACCGTGCCCCGGGCAGCGTAGGCGTGCCCTGGGCGGAGTTCGAAACCTAATGGCCGCGGCAATTACGTCCTCGCACGCATTTTTAGTGGTGTCCACACTGTATCGATTCTTACTGACTGTAATTTTTCTTTATAACCTCAAAAAAGCCAAATCGCAAGGTTCAAGACACGATGTAATGCGTTTCTGCTTTGATATCTTTATAGACAAGTTGACCAGCGTTTGACACGTGTAATGGTGACGAACAATTCCATTTACAAACGAGCAAAAGTTAATTGCTTAGAAATGAAAATAGCACGCTTTACCCCAAGCAAGATGTAATCACATATCACAACATAAAAAAATCAAATACAAGCAAAGAGTAAAAAAACTAAAACTAAACAGGAACTTAATAAGACACCAAAATTACAGAAAGAGGGAAGATTGTTGTGTATTTTCATTAATGTTAACATAAAATGTCAACGAATAAGTATTGCAATACAGCGAGGAAATGCTGCCAGCGTAAAAGTTACACTGCCACATGGACAAAAGTTTTTAATTTGTTTTAATTATCTATTTATTAATTATTATTAAATTTAAAATTGTAAATACTGTATATTTGTTTGTTAATAATTAAGTTCCAGTATCTTTGATATTCTGAATTCACCAATAAACTGTCAGTGTCACTTGTCAGCGCAATGTCACATTGAACAGTTGTGCGAAATGTGAAGATAACATCACTAGCTCCCCCAATTAGCGAGCCCGCGAACCTGCGTCAAATAAAAATAAAATGTACGAAATATCTCCAAATTCACGTTAAGGCGCGGATCTCATTTCACAATGAAAAGGGTGCGTTTAGGCTGTCAACGTTTTCAAAATATTATTCAGAATTGTAATTGGAGTTTGTATTCTGTAATTGTCATTGAATGACAGAAATTATTACTTATATAGTACATATATTGGAATTTCCTCATTTGGAACTGATTGTTTGAAATATGAATTAAAAAAAAAGTTACTTGAAAACCAAGATTGGTACGGAAACTGTTTATATTTTTTACTTACTTAAGGATATTTAACATAAGAAAGTGTCCAATAACTACTTACAGTGTTTATTAAGAGGAAAACTACCGCACAAAGCTTGACGTGGATTTTAAGTATTTTGACAAGATTTTTGGGATCAATTCAACAATAATACAAAACTGCGACCGGAACCTCCGGAACCTGGCCGCTTAGCAAGAAAGGCAAGATTTCTCTCCTTATTTTCGAGCCGGAATCTTCGATGAATCTTTGGTTTTGGCTTTTGGCGTATTCGCCATTACTTATACCTGGACGACATCAAAGTCGTCCAATTTATAAAATGCAACAGGCTCAAATGGTTGGGACATGTGTACCGAATATGGGACAACAGAACCCCAAGGTCCTTACTGAACTAACAACACAGTGGCAAGAGAAAAGCCATTAAATCTGAGGATGCGTTGGTGGGATGGAGTTGTGAAGGCCCTCGAAACAATAGTTGGACGCGGGAAGCACTAGATAGATTGCGATGGCAAAGTGTATTTGAGGAGGTTAAGACCCACAAGGGGCTGTATAGCTATTGTTGATGATGTTTCAACAATAATTGTTATACTTGATGAATAAACGAATGATCTACTTAGTTGATTCCTAAATAAGAAATATACCTATAATATATAATAGTGATGTGTTTAACACAATATCGACGTTTCTGGGTGAGCGCGCCGATAATGAGTCAGCCGAGCGAGCGCCGCGTCATGTCGCCTCATCACTGCAATCTCCCACCCATTGGTAGGGATTGGCATTAAAATATCGATATCGATATTATACTTGATTTTTGAAAGTGGTATGGCGGATAAAGCAACTTGAACATTATTAAAAGTTACATAACAACAAACAAATATACTAAAGATATATCCAAAGATTAGACATTTACAAAATGGTTGCGAAAGGAAAAATGAATAAAAATAATTAAAAACATTTAACTAAGTAATACCTAATCCGACTGTGTTGTGTGATGGTACGTAAGTGAGGTTAGGTACGTGAAGATGTTGGGTGTGCTCATTATACAGGTTATTTATTATTGATATTCTTAATATTCCTTTTAAGCATATGTCGCGATAGCTTAAACAAGTAGAGGCTAAAACAGTGGTCGTTGTTTGCCCGGGCTGCGCGATACGAAACGAGGTTTCTGCATAGTTTGTGTTGTTGTGAGGAACGTAAATCGAGGAACTTTTGTTATAAATATTATATCTATTTGTTATTGTTATTACGGGAAAGTCGAGTCTATTCTCTTAACACCACGGGCCTAGTGAGAAAATTGACAAAAAAGCATTGGAATTAGTAAATTAGTGATAGTCTACGTTAGTCTTATCCACTAAACAGTGATAAGTACAATAACAGAGTGTCTTCCCCTCAATAATGTTACCGGACACATTGTTAAATTGCTTTTTAGTCTCAAGGTAGGCTAATGTTCCTTGATGTCTCAGTGAAGCACATAAAAATGCCTGCCAACTAAATTGCCAGTAATACTATCGATAACCATAAACAAATGGTACATGCCTAAGACGGTTTGCCGCGCATTAATCAGCCGGCTGTCCCGGCGCGCGCTTTCGATCCCCGCCCGGCCCGGGGCCTTCGTAGGGCTGGCACTAACGACCAGTTATCAAGAGAAACCAGAAGTTATATTATGTGGGTTTTTTACATCACCGAGTGGGTTGCTTAGCTCCAGTACCAGAGGATTGGCACAGATAAAATAAAATAAAGAAATCAGTGGCGCTACAACCTTTTTGGGTTTGGGCCGCAGATTTCTATATATAATTCATGATCGATTGTCAATCTAATAGGCAAATAGGTGATGAGCCTTCTGTGCCGCCGTGATGTGAGTGATACCGCCGCCAATGGACACTTAATGCCATAGGGCTCTCGAGAGTGTTGCCGGCCTTTTTTAGAATTAGTAAGCTCATTTCTTGAAGGACTCTAAGTCGAATTGGTTCGGAAATACTTCAGTGGGTACACATAATAATAGAACAGCACGTCTTAGACTCAAAAATTGTCAGGGTTTTAGGGAGGGGTAAGAATGAAGAAGAAGAAGAAGATAATTGAGGTATGTCGAAGTTGCCAGAGAGCAGTGTTGGCCTAGTGGCTTCAGCGTGCGACACTCATCCCTTGGACTTTCTTTCTATATGCGCATTAAACATTCATCCGAACCGTGAAGGCTTGCCTTAGACCAAACCTTGTGTCACGAACAGGCTGATCACCTATTAGATTGACAAATGATCTTAAAAAAAAACAGATCTCTAAGGCCCAGACCTAAAAAGGTCGTTGTACTTTAATAAATAATAAAAGACTTTTATTTTAGATACATTTATATTTCAATAATCTCAATATACAAATAGGCAGTTTATTGTAAAAATAGAGACATTTATGTCTATTTCTGTTACACATAAGTTGTAGGCGATTGATTACAAAAAAATCTTGTTCTCGCAAACGGAAGTGGAGAGAAACTCACAAGACTGACTACAACAATTTATTTGTAAGATGTGCCTTTGACATTTGCGTAGTTATCAACGCTAGTACATATTATCTGTATATTTGTATACCTTAAATTATGATCTGTGGGTGGTGTGAGCTGTGGAATAAATGCTTCAATTGTTTTAGTTATAATCTCTGAACATTCCTTCAGACAGTCACTTCTTTGTATCTTATAAGAAAAGATCTCATTTTTTTTTATAACAGGGACAAACGAGCAAGAGGCTCAAGTAAATGCGGTAGATGATGCATTTCTACGCAACGACAAGGAAGGTCAGGTCGCTAGGAAAGTGACTGTTGTCTAGAGGTTTATGAGAGAGAGTATTATGTTTTATGTACTTTATTACTATGGATTACTATGGACCCGCAGGCACCTTGAATGGGTCTCCGTTTGGCAGAACAAAGAGAGGCCAGTGCAAAGCGTACTGGAGGAAAATGGAGGAGGCCTACGTCCAGATATAGACCACATACAAAGATAGATGATTACTAAAGAGGATGCAAAAAAACACTTGCTAAATAAAAAAATACATGTTCTAACCGAGTGAATGATGTAAGTTAAGTTTTTTTCATCTACCAGGCAACTATAAATCAGAGGCAACTCACATCTTGTTGCCCTACTATTGTTTTATGAATTCAAAACTGTTACCGAAACAACATTAATACGCCATTGGCACTTGTGTGACCTATTAGTATTATGTGAAATGTTCCTACAAAGACTAGCTATAGCGTATTTACGAAGCGTGAAGGAGGCAGCGAAGTCATGTGATCCGAACATCAGTCACCTATCCCTCGTCAGCCCTGACACATCAGGGCTGTCAACAAAATAACATAAATCTATGTATATTTTTAATGAAATCTTTAGGAATTAATTTTACGATACAAAATAAATATGCACATATAGTGTCATTACTATTGATGGTCTATAAATTAAATTTATAGAATTTTAATTGATATATATATATATATATTATCACGAAGTGTAACAGTTGAAGAGAGTGCCTACGTCTGGCTTTACTCTCAAACTAAGACTAAGCCAAATGTAACAAAACTCGGGGACAGCTAGTAGTCAAAGTTAACTGCAAGATTAATTGCGTCCTTTTTATAAATTTTAACAGAAATAATTATAGCCAATTTTCTGATAATATCGAAAGTGGTAATTTTAATGAAACTATTTTTTTGGAATCAGTCCAGTAGGTTTTATGTTTATTCGTTACAAACATACTAAATCCTTTTAATATTAGTAATATGTACTTACACTATAAACAAGTATCAAGATTATATCGACTACGGTAAGTGACAACCCTAGCGGTTACATCGTTGGGTGGGGAAGGAGGGGGCGGAAGTGTCGTGCGTGCGATTTAATTCCATCGCCTTTCGCCTCACCCGGCCGCGGGCCCGCTGGAGTGTGCTGGAGGCGTAGTGATGCGAGCGTTTATCGATAAAATCTATATTTAATGCTAATCTATAAGTAATTGCTTTTCCTACTTTTAATTATAGAACAGGATGCGAACGGACAGGAGTCTCAACGGATGATATGTAATACCGCCGCTCATGGACACACTGTCAAAAGTCTTGCTTATCTTGGTTATAAAGAATTGGTACGCTCTTTTCTTTAAGGATCTTAAGTCTGGTTCGGAAATACTTCAGAACAACAACACCTGGGTAAAACAGGCTCAGTTGTTAAACGGCGGACGTTGAGGTGATACGGATGGAATGTTGTATTCAGCCTCGACGTTTAATGAAACTTAGCTGCAGGTATTAATCCTAACAACTCCTCTGAACACTCTCCATGGTAAATGCTGTAAAAAGTTGCACAGTGAGCCCACATCAAGGAGTCAAGACGCTGGGATAAGGATTGATCAGGTGACAGATTAGATGATATAACCAATACACTTCTGTTGATTTAATATTTTAAATGGGTTTTTAAATGATTTATTAAGTATCAAATATAATTTATAATCATTAGACAATAGCCATAGACTCCAACATTCTACGATAAACAATCATAAATATAGAATATAAAAATAAATAATACAATCTATCGATATTACGTTTTCATCTCAAAGGACATCACTAGTGAAAACTAGAAGCACTGTCGGCCGTCAACGGGCTGCTCGTAAAATACCAAGAGCAGGTGATTCTGTCGGCGCGACGCTCTACCTAACAATCCACCGAGTACTGTGCTACAGATACTAATAGGGCTGGCAATATTTTTTTAATATTTATTAAATATATTTAATATATATACGACTTTCAACTTTCAAGACAAATATATATAAAAAAATTTAAATGTCTTTATTCAATTAACAATAATTCATTATAATGTGTCAGGTTATAGACATTAAAAACATACCTAGCTGTTACGTAACAAACTTAATAGTTAGTTAGATACTTTTTTAATTATATTTGTTTTTTTCAACATGCATCTGTGCATGAGTGAGTGAGTGAAATGTCTAACTGTATATTAGATCTCAGAAGCATCTCCAACGATATGGGATAACTAAATCAAATTTAGCACCGTAATGTTTACTCCCAGAATTGTAATTTTACAAACCAATACCCAAGAATTGAACCAAATACCGAGTCGATTAAAATGTGCTAGCATCAGGAACTTGTCTTGAGTATTGACAGCCCTAAATTGACGTCATAAATTACCTGGCATCTCGACGTAGTGGGGACTAGCGCTAAACTTATGCTCCCCTGGTACAGTGTAAGACGTGTACCCGTTATGTGCTTGCTAAAAGGTACTCTTTTTCATGAAGTAAATAAAAATAAAATCCATTCTCTCAGCTACTGTCTCCTGTGTCCCTGGTAGCTTAGGAAAACGATTTTTTTTATTTACCTTGTATTTTTTTTAAACAATACAAAATATATACTGTAAAAAGAGTTATTTATTTTCTAAAAACACGACGTTTTGTGTTTAAAGTCAGTTTTCCTCGAAGTTTTCCTTCCGATTGAATGTTAAATGCGCATTATATAGAAAGTCCATTGGTGTACAGCGGGGAATCGAACCTACAACCTCAAGGATTTAGAAAAACATCAAATATTAAAAATTGAACTTAACGTAAAATAATTGGGATAACTGGAACCTTATGAACCGAAAAATTATGTGTAGGCGAAATGTATGAAACATTTAACAGTAAAAATCTCTAATAACGAGGATCGCTTCTACAAAACTAACTATTACCATGTTCTTTCCAGACTCCAGACAAAGCAGTTCTAAATCTAAATGAAAAAATAATAGAAATAATGTAAAAGTCGTTTCTCCAACCCTTTGTTCCCTTTGGAGTAGACTCTTGGGCCGTGGGGTTTCAGTGCACAGGCGCTAATCAAAGATTTAAGTTGGCGCCTGGTAGATAGCACTGGTGACCCCAGAGCAAAAAGTCGACGGCGTGCGTCAGGCACAGAAGGCTGAGGCCACGACCTGAAAAGGTTGTAGCGCCATTTTTTTTTATAGGTACACTGTCACGAACTTTTTAAATATGTTTTAATTTTCTTTATATTATTACTATATAGGTTAAGAAAATTGTAAATACTGTATATTTGTTATATTAAAAAGACATTTTTAATGAAAAAATTTTTTTAAATAAAATCTTTTTGCACAGAAACTGTACGGACGTTCGTTTTATCAGACCACTTCCCGCCACAGCTTATTCTGAATAAGAAATAATTTATTAATCAGTTTAGATTTAAACCTAGGCAGACAACAGAACAAATCCTACTTCTGTCCAGCTTTTACAAGCACACCAATTTCCTTGCTCCTCACGAATTGATAGACATGGCGGAGGCCTTTGAAGGCATTATCAAGCTCTATCTTCTCTCTAGAATCTGTCTCTCAGTAAGGTCCCGTTTTCATTCCACGAATTTTTCTCGCACTGCAAATCCGTATACCAAAAAAAGTTGTTTCATTGTTCTTAGTTATCATAACCCACGAGGATGAAAACGAGAAAAAAAACCTAGCATGGAACAAGTGTTGAGCACTAAAACAAGTTCTGATATTCGACCTGAAGTTGGGTTTAAATAGAACGGCCACTTAAATGCTTCCATGTCTTTGGATAGACACTAAAAACAGTCTTACAAAAATAACAGAAGTGATAACACAAAGAGTGGAAAAGGGCCGATCAATATAACCACGTTTGTAGAAAGAAAAAAGAGTGGAAGAAGGAGAATTAAAAGAGATGACAATGATTAGAAGATAGTAGCGAGTCACAGTGCCACATACTTTTCTTGCGTCACTGTCGTTGATATGATTATAGCCAGTAAATAAAAATTAACCATTATAAGGGGAATAATTTGAAATCATGCTAACTTAATAATTTACTGAAATGCCTTAATAAAACAATATATACTAGTATCTAGGAAATACAGTTCTAGGCTTGTATAAATGTGACACAATATTAGTAACAACTGATATTATAGGTATTGTTACCTGTTCTATGAATATAATATCTTATAAGATACCTAGCAATCAGAACCGGTCGATAATTGAAACTTTGCCATTGTGATTAATAATGCAAGGAATAAAAATAAATACATTTTAGTTGGATTTTTATTAGTTGTTGGTAGATAGGAAAATTATTTACTGTACGCACTAAGAAGTTACAGAAAATAAACAATGTCAGTCTGACATTTCAAAATGGCGGACACTTTTTGGAGTTTATGGCCTGGCATCTAAATGGCGACGGTATGTCACACTGTAATTTTATCCTTATTATAACGAATATATTCTATTTTTATTTTAATTTTAATTAAAATAGTTTTTCATCGGTTCAATAGATCCCGATTGATAACCTCACAAACCTTCCGTCTTTATAATAATTATAGACTAATGTTACAACAACTACACGATTGACAACAAGCATACCGTTAACCTTAATTAAAATCTTGCTCTTTACACCCCGTAAAGATATAGTATATAACGTGCTGAAGTGTTAAATGTCTGATTATTAATCGGAACACAATATTTTATGTCAACTCGGATCAAACAATGGTCGCAGTATTGGGGTCCGGATAAGTGGTCGGAAAGAATTAGAGGGGACGCTCAAGCAAGCGTCAAGCGATTAGGGCGTTGACGGAACAAACGAGCGACTGAGCTGCGTTTAAATCATCGCAGGAGCCGAGACAAGTATTAAAAAGGACGAGTATTAAAACGTAATTTTCTGTAATTTGTTATTTTAATTATAAAAATAAAATATATCAGTCTGGGCCTCAGATTTCTGTATCTGTTTCATGATTATTTGTCAAGCTAATAGGTAATTAGGTGATCAGCCTCCTGTGACAAACGCCGGCGACTCTTTGGGTCTAAACTATTAAGCTCTACTCACGACATTTTCCTTCACCGTTCGAGCGAATGTTAAATAGATATCCAATTGGTGCACAGCCGGGAACAAACCAACAAACTCAGTGATGAGAGTCACACACTGAAGCCTAGGGCTGCTCAATTTTTATATTATTATGTAAATTAGGTTATTACTCTTGCTGACGTATATAAATTATATACAAAACTCTTTATATACTAATAAATTTATGATATATATAGTAATTAAATGTGTCAGCGACTTTCGGTTCGTTTCTACTTCGACGTCTTTGAGTTAGTCGCAGGTTTAAAAGCCTCAACTTAGGGTTCGTAATACCTACAAGTCTGAAATCCCACGACAGCGTGGCCGATCAAGTTTTTCCTTTATGTTTTGACGGCACTTTGAAACTTCTGAGTGTTTTTCAAGCCGAGATATTTTACATGAGAAAATCTTCTTTGAGAATGTTCGCCGTCGCGATCAATTGGTGTAAGTTATATTCGAATAACATATCTTATGGCAAATTCACTAAGGTATTTAAATTATGAAAAAATGAATTTAGCTGTCTAAAAACAGTATCTTCACCTTCTGTCAAATGCCTCATGCGTATTTTTTATCCGCTATAACGGCTGTCATATTCTCAAATTCAGTCCTTCAAATGATATTCTAAGTACCTTAAGAATACATTTTTTGATACCAAATTATATCGGAGCAACACAGTTACACATGCGATATTTTTAGAGTTTTTAATTATTGTTATCATTTCCATTTCAAATAAAGTGGCAACATCAGTCTTTGTATGGAAGTAATTCATAATGTTGGGCCAATGCCGGCAGCTGTCATTGTCTT
Source organism: Pieris brassicae (assembly GCF_905147105.1). Taxonomy (NCBI): domain Eukaryota; kingdom Metazoa; phylum Arthropoda; class Insecta; order Lepidoptera; family Pieridae; genus Pieris; species Pieris brassicae. Next base: position 21,898,482 of record NC_059667.1, on the reverse strand, counting down.
AATACGCCAGAGCATAAGCGTAACAACGTCGAATCAACGTCTTGATTCTCACTCTCTACACAGAGACATTGCGTCTCTTTGCGATTTCTACAAAGTGTACTATGAACTCTGAAGAATTGTTTGAGTTGATCCCTCCTGCCTCGTTTCAACACCATACGAGCCGTATCAAAGCAAAAATTGATCTACATCACCTTGATGGCAGGAAGTCTTCCACAGTTCGCTTCACAAGTCACTTTCTTTTAGAACTATCTACTGTGGAATCATTTCCCGGTGGGGGTTTTCAGTTCCAATTCTAAGAGATACGACCTCCAACTATTCAGAATTAGAGTGCACTCCTCCTTCAAAGGTCGGCAAGGCAGCCACTAAATATGGGTGTCCATGTGCTGTGATGACTTCTCTTTATGGGTGTAGGCTTGTTTGCCCCCATTATATATATATATATATAGTCTTTATATATATATATATATAAAGACAAAAGTAATTAATGAATATTATTATTATTTTTCTAATTAAAGAAAAAGTAGATGACTTAATATTTGGTTGGAAGGACTAGGTGTACATAAAAGCAAAGGATATACAGTCTAACTTGCCCGCGGCGTTCTTAGCTATTTAGTTCATCATAGTTTGAACTAATTTTAATGAATTTCAATTTAAGGATGCTTCCGACTAGACTCACTAAGATCCCTTTAGAGAAATACCTATTAAATGTTAGGTCCTTATCACTCTGTCATTAAACAAAAGTGACAAAACATTTTCACGTATCTACTACAATCTTTGGCGATTCGCGAAAATCAAATTGTATAACTATTATAATTAGATAGACATATTAAATGTGTTGTTGTGTTTAGTTTTTGAATCTTACCAAGTATCGCTCTTATGTGAATGTCAATAAATGTGACTAACTAACTAACTAATCACTGGTGTTTAAACTACTACACTTCCAGTAATACCAGGGCGTTATGAACAAAAAGATATGTAACGAGATATGGTTATCGCTTTCTTTTCAACCCTTCTGTCATTGTGGGTCAGAGCGACCCTTATTTGAATACGCACGTGGCTTGAATATGACCCTAAGCTATGTTCAGTTTGTTCGAAGCGTTTGAACTAGAGGTTCTGTGTTACCAGCAAATAACTGTTCAGATATGGGTGTGGCTTCCACTTTTCGGTACTGTTTTTAACTAGTTCATATTCTTGCCCGTTCTTCTCAGAACAACGCCTCCTAGTAGTTTCGCGAATTTCGTAAACGTTTTTGACATTCATAAGCATGCCCTAAGACGCATCTAAACTGATTAAACGTATTTTTGGTTTTTGATACGGAATATATCTGTGAATTTAATAATATGAGTAAAACCACACGGTACAGCTCATAAATCATAAAAAAACCTCACTTTTGGAGTCGGTTAAGAGTGGTACAAGTGTGTCGAAAATGCCCAACCAAGTAATTTACAGTTGGACAACTCAACACGGGCAAGCCCTTGTAGAAAATGTCGAGCGAAGCGCGTTGAAACTTTGATCAAAATTCTGCTAAAAATATGCTTAGGGTTGTCAACACCGAAATAATCCTAAAGCCCTAAAATTTATAAGAAATACAGTTCTTTTTCAAAGCGTTCCATCAGGCCAAACACGTAATAAATTAATACATTTTATTGGTAATATTTGATCATAAAAGAACTATCAAAATGTAATCTTGGTTGAAAAATTTAAGACAGTGGTTTCGTACCAAGGCATTGTTTAGAAGCGCGGAATCCAAAATTAAACTAGCCATGATGATTGCCAACCTTCGCAAGATGACACAGATGTCACCGAAAACTTGCTGCAATGGCAGTATTGACTTAGAATGATTTGATTCGTAGCTGCAATCAATTTACAATAATGTGAATATATATATTTAGAAAATAAGGGGAAGTTCCTTGTTTACGCTCTCAAAGGAGACACTGAAGGCAAGTTCGTCGGTATGCCGTGACTAATTAACCTTTTTTAATACGATAATCATCATCTAAATTCTCTTCAAGATAAAAAAAAAATATTCCTCGTATTACAGATCTGTCAGTGGTGACAGCCCTACCGTCGCAGCGCAGCGGGCGTGCCTGACATGGGATCTGTCGGCTCGGCGCGTTTCGTCGCGTGCTCAGCTTACCGCACTATACCGCGATTGAAACAATTTGATACTCGGATTTATTAGTTTTTACACATCAATAGTGATATCAACTCCAACGTATTTTAGAAATATGTAATCGTATAACTTTACACCACACGCTGCAAATGAAGTGTTTATAGATATAAACAAATAATATTTGTTATATATAATCTAAGCCTACAAACATATGTTATAGTAAAAAATTTGTCAGTGCTAAGTTATCTTAAAAGCCTCGGGGTAGTAAAATAGGTATTTTTCTTTAAAAATGAATTCTTTAAATGAATAAACTTTCATACAAACTGATGTGAAACTGATCTAAAATTATCGAGATTCCTGTGCATTTGGCAATTCTTTTATGTACTTTTTTAATATTGTCACTGTTTACGTATGTTTTAATTGCTTTGTTTTGTTCCATACGTTTTGTCTACATTTTTTATGTATTCACTTCTTGCGCTTGCCTTATATAATTTGTTTTTTTCACAGTGGCCTGGAACGGATAACTCGCAAGCGGTAAGGCCTCTAGTTGCCCTCCTTTTAATTTAATTATGTCAACTGTAATAACTCAAACTCAAAATAAGTTTATTCATATAGGTAAACAAGTACAGAAAAGAAGTTAAATTAATTGAAAAATTTACATTTACTACCAGTTCGCAAGTCGAGGGCGTAGACCGGGCAAGAAACTTTCCGCCACTCTTTTTAATCGCTAAGTTTTGAATACAAAATGTTTGAATTGGAGCAAATCAATCCCAAGGATTATTGAAATATTCGTCAAATTTATAAAAAGCTTTATTGATTAATTTAATTTTAACGAGGGCTTTGATATTTTTGTGATAATTCGCTTCTAAGTTCGTTGTAAAATTGAATACAATTTCTATATAAGGAACGAGTGGTTTATCTTCTGGAGCCTAATTGCCTAAATAATATTTCTGTATGCAACGAAGTGTTAATAAATAAATAAATGAATATTATTCGTAACTTATTACGTCTATAATAAATTCTCATAAAATAATTCAATAACTGCTCAATCTAAGTCGAATTTCTAAACCAAACCTCTTTTGGGATTAAGTATGAAAATAGTATGTATTTTATAGAGTATTTTATTACATTTAACACATATCCAAGATATTGTTTTGTTTGTACAAATATTTTTCTTATCACAACAATTAATCTTAATCACAAGGTTGCTTTTAAAGACACTTAAACTACCAGGATTCCAATATACTATAAATATAATAATATCCAATAAATATATAATATTTTCTGTTTATAAATAAATAATCAATAATAATAAAATAATCCAGCGACGAATAAAAGGATTCATTGAACGATTCACCGAATGTACCAGGCAGCCATAAACACAAACAGCTATAGCGCATCGCGACATGATACGGGCCGTTATCGCCGCGCCCGGCCCGGGTGTCACCTTGTCACCGACCCGGTTTTAATGGGACGCTGTGTGCGACGCTGGTGGCCTCTTGATACTTTTATTATTATTGTTAATTATTAAGTAGGATTTCTGACAGATATTGTTTTTAGTTACTACGCACGTAAGACACTTATATATACTAATTGAATTAAAAACGAGAATTCTCGAATCGTTGGCATCTTCTCTTCATTTAATGTTATCTGTTACATCCCAGCTAATGACGCTATTATTATAAAACCAACTTTAAGCGTACACTGCGATTTTTACATAATATTTACCGTCTGTGTGGAAATGTCATGTATTTAAGACATCTCTAATGACATTTTAATGTCTTGTACGTGATATATGTATTTGTTGTAAAATGTAAATAATTTTGCAACAAACATCTATTACTTGTTTTGTCTTTATCACTCCGGTGACACGTTTCTTATAAAGGAGACAAAAGTTTCAGTTTTGTTTTATAAGACAATGTTTCATATGAGTTATGATGACCTGATAGTTCTTAACTTCAGCCTAAGCTCTCATACTAGTTATAGGAAACATATATACACATATAGGTTTTGTATCAAGATAACAAATAGATACGTGTATATATAGTACAGTTTACATACAACTTAGATCGAAATTCAAATATAGAATTCAAAAAGTATATATTCCGCCTATTTCCACAGTGCTATTAGTTATAACCCGTCCCCGAATGGCGTTTGCGCCACCAGTCTCGGCTTGTGGGATGCATAAAAAATGTCTGGGCTGCCGTAACGCCGCCTCTAATGACACAATATGGGCTTAGGGTTGCCTATGAATAATATTCAATTCAGAGCAGATATTTAAAATGATACTTTTCGACATAAGGAGTAAAACAATTGCTGTAACGAATCGCTTGATTGTGATTGGACGACGTTGACGTCCAGTGGTTTGACGTTTTAAATTCTAACTAGGTTTTAAATTTCTAAAACTAAACATAGTGTTTGCTTCTCTGTATGTTTAATATTATTTTAATTTACAACGTGGATACCTAATTAAGATCGCATCGGTAAATATATGACAGAATTAATTCAACAGGCAAACGGGCAGGAGGCTAATCTGATGTTAAGTACCGCTGCCAATGGACATTCTCAGTACCAGAGTCGTTAAAGAATAATAAATAAAGATATATTTACCATGTACCCAGTATCTAAAGTAAAGCGCATCAAAGTATTGTCATCCAGGATGTACCTTTTACAAAGTATCTTTATAATTCGAATATTTTCCGGTTCAGTGGCAACCCTACCGGGTGCCAGCGCTCGCCTCCTACATATTTAATACACCCGGACCGGTTTCTATCCGGTCGCTACGCTTTGTAATGGCAGAGGTCTGATTGAGGAGTCTGTGCTCTATTGACAGGCCTTTTAAAAGACCACCAAACAATAAAACTGAAAAGCCGAGTTTCATTTGTTTCATTTATTGTAGATTGCAAGGTAACGGCGCAAAAATTCAAATTTCGAATTGGAAATATTGGTTCTGTAAGGATTCGTTAATGCGACAAGCATTATTTTTACACAAGTTTTTATTAAGCCCTGATAATATCAATACTGAATACAAATAAGATGACACCAAACGTGGATTGGGCCGTAAAACAAACCCTAAGTGGCAATGGGCGGGGCATATAGCAAGATGCAGATAAAAGGTGGACTTTAAAGACAAGTATGGAAAAGAGCAAGGGAAGAAGGAGAAGAGTGCAGCTTAAAAAGGTGGACAGGAGAAATAGAAGCGTTAGCAGGAAACGAATGGAAAGAAAGCTTTGGATAGAGATATTTGGAAGCTGCTGGAGGAACAACATGAAACCAACGTGGTTCTGATTGAAAATTTGTGTCTAACGAATAAAAGAAGTAATTTTGATTTGAATCAGTAATAATAATATCTATATTTTGAAGTGAAACTTATTTATCGCCTTTGGAAAAAAAATTACCGTCACATTTTTCTGTTACGCGCCATCTTTTTCTTGTCCCTACCACTGTTGATTCGAAGCCATTAATAACAAAAATATATAATAACGATAACAAGGATAGTAATAATTCTATTACGATTAATGAAATTCTGTAATCCTAGTAGTAATAAGGTAAAATTAAATAATTGTATTACTTGTATTTATGCCTATATAAGAGCATATTGTTAAACATTATCTAATTTAACTTTATTTAACCAATACACTAGTACATGCACATATTTTTTATACACACCTTAATTAAGACATGGAAAATTACGAGCCTACTTAAGACTAATAAGTAATTTAAGTCTAACCTAATTTACTAATAACGATAATTAACATATGAAAGTGTCCAATTAAACTACTTTACAGTCTCTATTTAAGGGAAAGACTCTCTGTTCTTCTGTTCCATTCACTTACTATTGTTTAGCACTTAAGACTTATTTACTCATTGAGATTGTTTTGATCATTTCAGTCTCTCTAGCCCCGTTATGTCAAGTCGAATACGTTCCTCCGAACGTTCACGTGATGATGGAGCTTCTGATCGTGGGTTTCAACAGTCAAATGCAATTAATTAGTTCACTGATGTTGTAAGCTTAAAAATATAATCGTAGTCACGAACTTAACGGGCCGAAAAATCTGTTGGTAACATTTGCATGTTGTTGAATAAATTTATCAAGGGTGAATTTGTTTAAGAGCATATCATTCTTTATGTTTTCTTCTAGCGTGGATAAAGAATTAATGAAACCAGAATTCGAACGCCAAGACGTAGAAGATAGCCAGGGACCTTCACAAAGACGCCTTGACAATATTATATTAGAAAGAAACATAGAATGTTCTGTTACCTATAGTGGAATTCTCATGCCATAAACAAATGATAGACAAGTTATTTAACCAACGAACTTGAAAGGCGTGGGTTTTGTATTTAGCAAAACGTGTATTGCATAGGGACAACTATGAAAAGATAGATAAAAGAATGTTTTGCTGTATATTTTGAGCACCTTACGCTGATTTGGGAATGCTTCTGAGAGCTAACATGAACCCACAAACTCACTAATACACTAGTTACGCATCACTTCATGTTTTTTGTTATAAGAAATTGGGAGAAAATGTTAGTTTTTTAAATTTCATATTAAGTTTGTCTTAGAAGAGCTGGGACTTTTACTTCCAGAAGGCTCACATTGTCAGCCTTTTAAGAATTGGTACGCAACAAAGGACCCTAGCTTGAATTGGTTCGGAAATACTTCAGTGGGCAGCTGGTACCACATAGAGGTGCGTGGCAAAATCTGCTTCAAAAAGACAGGTTTCCGAATCTTAAAAATTGTTTAAAATGCATTGTTGTAATGAATAAACATATTTTTATCTGGGAGAGGAGGAGGAGGAGGTTGCTTTTAGCTTCATCATCACCTAATGGCGGTGATAAAGTCGTTTCACAGCACCCCAAAGTTTACTATGAACACGAATACATTATGGCCTATTTTAAGTTTCCCCGATTCCTCATAGTCAAGGCTTGTTGGGAAGACAGATGTCTTGAAGCTCATAACTTAATTCATAATTCAGTTCACACTCCCCAAAGTGCAAACGCGCGAAAAAAAGGATGAGGTGGAAGAGGGGTGACGGAGGGTGAGGTAAATTGTCCATGAAGTGAATATTTTGTTTGTAACCGCTTAAACTACGAGGCGCTATTCATTTGGAAATGTATCAAATGATTTATATCAATGCATCAAGCATACGTTCAGTGTGATATTTGAACGGATTATTTTTCAATATCTTATGTATTAATTACTTAATCCCACAGCTAATTCAAACTATATAACTAGTCTGGCCATAAATACTGTTATATAAAAACTTTTGTTTTTTTCATCTTTTTAATTATTTTGAATTTGGAACACGGATATTATTGATCGCCTTGCACAAAGTGGGTATGGAGCCGTCGGTCATATTTCAGACACTTCAATGTGTAGTATATGTACTATCAACAGATACAATAACACTTCGTCTGTCGAAGACCAGATAAGATCATGCCGCGTGCTGTTGGAACTACAAAGGCTGTTAAGACAGAATTCGTCGAAACCCCATTAGGAATCACAAAATACTATCGCGAGAAATGAAGATTCCCGCTAGGACTGTCGCGTATTATAAAACAAGACCTGAAGCTCGGTGCTTATCGTCGATATAGAGGACATGCCGTAAATCAATCTATACGTAAATTTTCCTTGGAAACAGTGCTTAAATGTATAGATTTGTAGCCTGAATAAAAGCCAAAGGTAGCCATTTCGAATAGAATATATAGTTTATATTTTTTGCTGAGACTTTAATAAATATGTAGACTACTAAACTTATTGCTGAACTGTGTATAAAAAAAAACAATTACACTAAATATACAGCCAAAAATTTAATACATATATTTACAAAAAGGTCCAAACATTTACGAAAGAATAGTCTATAAAATAAATTAAATACATGTAACTAAGTAATACCAAAATTCGGCTGTGTAGTGTGATGGTCTCATCCTCCTGGGAAACTTAAACTAAGCTAAAAATATGAAAGAGACTAAATCGGTAAGGTATATCTAACTCTTTCGTAAATAAAATTAGGTCCACAATACGTGAATAAAGGTCATAAATTCGGTCATTAAAATCTTGGTTCAACTTCGCTCCTCAATTTTTAGCCCGAAGTTTTATAGTGTTCTCCAGTATATTTATTAACATATTTTACATAACAATAAATTCCGAAGCTTAAAATATGCTAACGAGTGGCAGTGCATGCCAGTTTTGCGATTTCGCGCCATTTCTGGGCGGCAAAATGTCGGACGCCTTTTGGCGGGAACGCCAATTTGCACAGACTAATAAATTATGCAGTTCTCTTCGGAAACGAGGTTTTTCGCTCTTTAAATTATTTGCACAACTTTCTGTTTTTTACTAGCCAGTACGGAATGGGGGAACTTCTTTCTTTCATTAATATAAAGTCAAAAATAAATTATTATATAGATATTAGTATTTTATGTAAAATTTTATAACTATTTACTTTTGTTTATCATAAATAATGAAGCCTTTCTTTAAGAGGAAAAGACTGAAAGACATTCATAAAATATTTATTCTTCATAGATCACAATCTAATTCTGGCACATACAACAACAAATAATACTTAGTTAAATCTAGGGTATACTGAGGTATTTTTCTAAATAATCACATTTCACATATCTACGTACCTACTGTATCACTGAAAATAAATTCGTAATTATTATTATACCAATGACAATGTACTAGACTGATCGTTTGGTGTCAAAAAAATCTAGTGTCTCAATAATGTCTGTGAGTGTTGTCAATTTGACATTTCATTTATTGCGAACAGTTTGATAGATACTTAGTGTCTTGAATAAACTTGAATAATACAAAATTAAGCTCGTTTTAAAACAGGGTTTAAAGACATTTTAAAAATCTTTAAACAAAACCAACACAGCCGGACACCGAGATCTAACATCAATTCTTAATATATTAAATATTTTAATTGTATACTCTGTAATCTACTGGCAGATTTATATTTGTACTTTGGCATCGTTATTAACAGACTAAATTCTAACACATATTATAATCCGATATTTTTAAACATAGAGGTAGATTAGCAATAATTACATAATTAAAATTCATAATTATCGGGTAACTAATAAAAAGTTGCCCCATTTTGTTGGTACCTATTGCTTTAATACAAAATATTTCAAGTTTGTAAAATGAAATTTTAATCCTCTGGCTCCGAGCCGACATGGTAATCTTTCAAGTCCCTTTGTAAGTCAGGGGATTCATTCCGAATGCCCATTGCACGCGACGAGTACGTGCTTTGTGACATACTAGATAGGATTCCGTTAGAGAGTGCCTGCACAGACAAAGCCTCTTGTGACGGGCCCGCGTAGCTGTACTGTTGGTAGACCGCTTGAATGCGAGCCGCGTTCACGAGTGTCTGAATCTTTAATTGCGTGTCCAACGCAAGGCTGAGAGGCAATTTTCTCAACTGACTGGCTATTAGTTTTCCAAACATTTCGAACTCGTTCTCGTTCCCATTCTCAGAGTGTTGACTGAGATCTTGCGGCTCTAAATCGCTTCGTTCGTCGTTGGTCTTCTTTTGTTTTGCTAACGGGTATATCGTTGCGAGGGAGGTGAGTGGTGTGGCTATTCCGACTGGGGGGTTGAGAAACGATGTCGTTGATGAGGGTAAGATACCAAAGGGGGACTGACTTAAACCGAACGGGGTGCCGGGACGCGGTGATGGCGTGTTCAAAACGTAAGGGGTAGATGACCGAGTAGAATTCCTACGCTTGCGCGGGCTTTTCTTTTCTGGGGATTTTCGCTCGCTCAGATCTTGGACTGCGTCGCTGTCGTCGCTCATCGCGATTTCCAACAAGCTATTATCAACCTGTAACAGAAATATTTCGCTTCAATGTTGGCATTAACGCGCATGTGTCGTGAGTGGCAGCACTTACGGAGCTCGGTGTGACGATCGCCCTTAGGAACCTGTCGGCGTGTTCGAACCACGTGACGCTGGGCCGGTACGCATGCGCGCCAGCCTTCCGCGCCGCGCGAATTTTCTTCAACTCGACACTGTACGATGACCGTATATTTTTTATCTTATTCTTCAGCTCCTTAACAGTTACGTCCACCAGATTCAGCGCGTTGATGATCTCGACGTAGCCCTGTTCGCGTACTTTTTTGTTCTTGTAGTGCTCGGAGACGGGGTTCCAGAGATATTCACGTTTCTCGTATTCGATTATCATTTGGATGGTGAGGTCCTCGCTCCATTTCGGGTTGGCTAGGATCGCGACCATTTTAATTACATAGCACTTTTGATTTTATTGAAATGTGATGACTAGGAATACAGGGGTGCGGGCGTGTCGCATGCGCGCAGCATACTAAAAGCACGTCGATGGTCGGCAAGCGGCGCGGGGGGCTATTTCGGGAGTGGCGATACGCAGTCGCGTGCTTTGGACCGTGCTGTTTCCTCTCGTATCGGATGCTGGGGCGGAGTGAAATGGAAGATTTGTAGCGGACTCGAGTCGACGCACGCAACTGTTTGATTGACGACTTGCGAATTGAATGATTTATGTTTTTCTTTACTTTATGTCACGATGAATGAATGATTTAGACTTTAGAGAATACATTTCAATTTAATTGTAGATCGTATACGTAATACGTTTTTTTTCAATATTGATATATTATTGACATTTGATAAGAAATACTGGTTGTATAAGGGTCATACATTCATAAGCTACGATGGCCAAAAGGCGCGGCCGGCCCCAAGATCTATCACACTTCAAGGGGCCACGACTACAGTTACCATAGCAACGACCTATGCGCTACCAGCACATAAAGTATACAATCAAGCGTTATACATATTTAAAAGAGAATGTATGATTTTATAGTTTTTCATGCAAAAAATTATTATAGCATATTTTTAAATTCATTTTAGAGTTTTATCGTTTAAAATTGTTTTCCCGCGAAAGCGTCCGATGACGTCTTAGTGTCGTCCATTTTGACAGAATGTCACATCCCATACAAATTTGTCAGCTATACCTTATTTAACCGTAACAGATTAAACAACAAAATTCAACATGATCAAAAGTTGATAATGTTTAATTTTATTGTTTGTATTTTGATCAGTTCAAATAAACTTGTGTAGATTAAGGTTTTGTGTATTTCAATACGCATACAAAATTAGATAAATTTGTTGATTTAACTGAGAAATTACCTAACCTAAGTACTATTTGTTAATGTCTGTCGGATCCGCTTGTATATATATAAAGTTTTATTACTCTATTCCAACTTAGGGAACAGTGACTATATATATATAATATATTTTATAGCTGAATAAAGTTGGCATGTTTGGAAGTAGGATTTCATAACTATAATTCTTATTCAAAGCCTTCAAAAATAAAAGTAGTCTAAACACCTTCAATATTAGTTCCTATACGATGTTACTTCTTAAACTAGCAACAGTAAACCGACAAATTGAAATATTAAACCATAAAGATACGAGCCGTCACGTAACGCATTAATAACTAAACACAACGAGGGGCTTTTAGTGCTTACCGTATTCGAGAATACACTACAAGTGATTTATAACCTAGAAATTTTATTAATTTAATAATTATCACACTTTAGATTATATATTAGTAACTATACAACGTATATAAACAGTTATTTTGTAATTGTATTAATTATAAATTGAATTATTCATAATTTCAAGAACCCGCCAAAACGCTTACAAGATGGCGTCGCGTCAGTATGAAGTTCGTGCTTGCAAAACTTGACGATTTATACGTACAGTATTTAGTTTTTTAGTTGTTATATTATATTTTTTAATGTTTTTCGTTTGAGGGTCATTGCATGGCTGTTATTTTAAATGTTATTATTACAATAGTGATTACATTTATACATTAGATGACCCGGTGAACTTCATCGACACATATTTGTGTCAATTAATACATAAAATGTGTGACAAACAATTGACAATATTTATTTCTAAATAGATATCAAATATTTTAGCGAGAAGATTGAAAAGGACAAACCCATTTGAACTAGTGAATTAGTGTCAGTGTACTTTAATATTAGGTGCTAAACAGTGAATGAAAAAAAAATTTGAACACAAGAACAGAATGTCTTCCCTTTAATAGAGACTGTAAGTAGTGTTATTGGACACATACTTATGATACCAATCCTTTTTAGTAAAGTAGGTTAGACTTAAATTACTTATTAGTCTTAAGTTAGGCTAGATCGTAATGTTCCAGGATGTCGTAGTAAAGACACGTGTATATAAAAAAAAATATTTTAGCTCGGAACATTTTTTAATGGAAAATTCATTTGTCGCTTAAGTATTTTTCCTTACTTATAATTTATGTTTCGTTTAAATCTTTCCTGAACATCCAGAAATATTTCAAGATCATAATAAATCAAATCGGTCCAGCCATTCTCTACTTTTAATTAAATTAAATTAAACTAGGCGTAGAATTTTCTAAGCATGCAAAAAAGTCAATACTGAATTATGACAAATTAATATTTTTGACAAGATTTACAAGACTTATTTTTTGCACAAATTATTTGCTGTAGTTAATTTATCTAAGAATCCCTACAACCTATACGACAAGATACTTAGAATGTAACTTCGTTGATCATGCTCTGAACGAGGTTTAATATTCTATTTAGTTTAGGTTATTATTTTTTTGTTTTTTTTTTATTTTGTGGTTGCTTGTTTATTTTTTTCCAAATTTTGACCTCTGGAAAACTTCATAAAAGAGAATTTTATAACCAGCAAGGTTTAATTTCTAACTACCCACATATTAAACTTGAAAACTTAATTTATTGGTAGAAATTTAACATATATTTTCGGAACGACCGCCTTAGTTACGAAGATGTTAAATGAAATGTTCCTGTTTTTTTTATAACTTAGAGACGTTTTTAGCAACATGAATGTGATTTACAAGTATTCCCAGAGAGACTCCGTCACAGAAAATTGGAGTTTACAGCTACCATCATCTTTAGGATCACAATTTTTTAATGCTTTTGACAAAGTGTAGTAGTACAGTTTTCAGGACTTTCCCTTTGATATTACAGTGAAAGTGCTAAACCCTTGATGAAATTTTCGGCATTTTCTACCCAATCTCTAAGCTTGTAACTTAAGCTCACAATATACAATTGTTACCAACTGATATCTCAGCTCTTTCACTATACCGGGTCATATAGGAATGTACTCTAATCTGTGTCCCTTAATCCATTAAGCCCGAGCGAAAACAATGCCAAAAACAGCTAATTCTGGGACCGGAGCGGTCGCATTAATCAAAATTAAAAGTTGATTACGACATATAAGCAACGCATAATGTCCAATTCAAAATCCTAACAATCGCGCGATAAAAATATATTTTATAAGGAATATAAAATAAATCTATTTTTCTAATTTATAATGGCTTATAAGAACAACTTCTATCCGTAAAACATTTGAGTTTTTTAAAGACATAAAGACCTTAAATGTTCTCTTCATAATTTGCCAATCCTAGTACTTTTTTTTTGAATTAGTTTTTTTTTTATAGAATAACGGGCAAAAGGGCAGGGGGCTTACTTATCTGGTGGTAAGTGATACCGCCCATGGACACTCTCAATGCCGGAGGGGCTCGAAAATGCCGGAATTTTAAGAATTGGTACGCTCTTTTCGTAAAGGACCCTAAGTCTAATTGGTTCGGAAATACATATGTAGGCATCTGGTTCCACATAGTGGTACAACCAGACGGACGTCGAGGTGATACGGTTGTTATTTCGTATAGGCGACCATGGACACTATGCCAGAGATTTCGCGAGTGCGTTGCCGGACTTATAAAAATTGGTACGCTCTTTTCTTATATTTTGTTTACATTTCATACAAACATTACAATCCCTATCAATCCTTAAATATACCATAACAAAGTAAAGCTACCATATGTTATTAATCACCGCATATACAGTGCGGAAGTGTGAAAAATAAAACGCAAGAAACATATGGACACTGATAACGACCCCTGGGATAGCCGCAATCCAGTCTCACGGCTTCGGGCGAATTTAGTACGTAATATTATTTTATGTAAATCATAATTCCGCCGAATGAAATCATAACATAGGGCCATATATTTTTTTTACTTTTTCGTAAAAATCATATGAGGGATCAGGGATTAGGGTACATAACCATGTGAATGCTGAGGCAATCCATCTTGATACAATACAAGACGCCTAAAGAAAACTAAACCGTTTGAGTTACTAAACTTAGTGTAGTGAATATAAGTGCAAGTGCGGTATCTCGTACACACGAACATAGTGTCAAAACATTATAGAACACTAAGACTGTTAATGAAAATTACCTTAGTTTAAGCTAGTATTGTAGAAAATTAAGTCAATATTATAATACTTATCAGCCATAATTATTGGCTAGATTTTAATATAAAGTTGCTTTCATTTTTTTACAACTTCAGTCCATATTATTGTGTAACTGACACAATAATATGGTGTACAATTCCAAATATGTATAAGTTCGTCAAATTCTAGATTAGATTAGAAATAATCGGACAGTCTAAAAATGCGCAATGAATTTTGACAGATGGTAGTTTTCGGTAGCTAAGATTTGTTTCGGAGCTTATTTGATTAATACAATTCAAATGCGTTGCTAATTCCAATTACAAAATAAAACCAATTTCAAATAAAGAACAAAGGTCAAACAGTGGTTGACTAACAAACGCTTCCAATCGATTTATACCGAAGACTTTTAAATGTCACTGAGAGTATAAATTCAAATTTAGAATGAGTCCCAGTGCAAGTTAAAGCGGTAGTCGGCACGTTCGCCATTTTATGTCGCGTTTTTACGATGTAGCCGATAACGTTTACGAGGCGCGTTGAGTGGCGTCGGCGTCGCCGCGGCTCGCCCCGACTGATTGCATGCGAGGGGAGATAGTGATGGGTCAAATGTTATAGATTATCGATGTTTATATCAATTCTATCTAACTCTACCTAGATATTGATGAAGATTTTACGCTTAAGTGACGCTACAATACTTGGCATCAGTTATCATGTATATTTGTTTTTTCTAATAGTAAAGTGATCAGCCTTTGTGCCTGACACATGTCGTCGACATTTTAGGTCTAAGACATGCCGGTTTCCTGACAATGTTTCCCTACCCGGTTAAGGTTAAATGAGCTCATAAACAGAAAGTTCGTAGCCGAGACCTACGTTCTCAGGGATGAGAGACCCACGAGTCCAACGTTGAAGTTAACGCTGACATAACGATGATGATGATTAGGTATTGTATCAACGAATAAAATTTAAATCAAATACATATGTTAAGTAAATCATTTTAATCAGTACCTATAAAGAAAGCCTTAATTTTTGATATTTTTACAAAATATCAAATATAATATTAATTACAATTAAGTTTCTATATCACACCATTATTATCTACGATTGAGCTACATAAATAATTTAATTTAATGAGATTGTCTGAGTCACTCAGGCTGACAAATTTTAATTGATAATAACATAATTAGTGTATTTAAAGTGTTTGGATTAATTAGATGCTATTTTTTTTATCATTGTTTTTTATATAGAACTAGCAGACAATTGACTATAATTCCACCTAATGTTAAGTGAGATACGGCCAATCAGAAAGCAGGCCTGTCTGTATTTAGCCGCCGCTTGAATGTACCTATTTTATGTGTTTAAGATTGATTGGAGGGCTCAAAGAGTTCCACTAGGCGGTTTTCACAAGAAACGACGATCCAAATCGTGTAAAATTTTATCGTTAGTAAATAAACCTCATCACTATAACGTAGTCAAGAAGGCCCCGCAGTCGAAGACATCTCCGGCCACATTCAATACGCTCCGCTGAGCTTTTTGAAATATATTCCTTTGATGTAAACATACGGCGTTTCTATTGTTGGTCTAGAATCAACCTAGCGTTATAACTTTGATATAGCAAGTGGGCAGGACGCTCATTTGATGTTAAGTGATACCACCCATGGGCACTCTCAATGTTGGAGGGCTCGCAAATTTAAGCAATGGTACGCTATTCTCGAAGGACCCTTAGTCGAATTTGTTCGCAAATACATCGGTGGACAGCTGGTCCCACATAGTGGCGTTTCGTGGAAAATACTGCCTTAAAAACGCTCAGTTATGAAACGACGGACGTAGAGCTAATACGGCTGGAATTTCGCATTCTGCCTCGACATCCGATGATCAAACTCTGAACACATCTCTACGCAACGCCACGAAAAGTGAATGGTCATCAAATTGACTTCTATGGCTACCTAATTACTAAAAAGTACATCAGACTTCGGAGACTTTGTTAGAGTGGAGCTCACGAACTGTACTCTACCAGCAGTCAACAATACCGCGATTTCGATTATTAACCTTTGTGCACCGGAACTAATATTTTCGGCAGGTTGCATTGGGGAATGAATATAAGATGTTTTTGTTTTAAATATAATTTGTTAGCAGTTAGCTACATTAAGCTTTGCTGTAAATAAGAAATCGTTTTGATCTGTTTCTAGGCCGACATTGCACTCTCCAGCCCCATTGATAATCCATGGGCGACGGTCACATAATATCATATGAGTATCCGGCCCGTTTGGCCTACAAAAAATACACCAGAGTCGGCGCATGCATTACGATAAGTATATTAAATGGATTCGTTAGGCAACCAAAAGTATGGCTCAAAGTTCAATTCTTGCAACGGGATATACTCCCTTTGTTTACTGTCAAAACTACAATTATTTTGGCTTGAACGACACAAAACACGAGTAAAACTGCTATTTCTCCATTAAGCAGTTGAGTTACGGCCTTCACATGTGGTCAGAGTACTAGTAATAAAAAGTTTAAGCATGCGTCTATAGTAGAATATTTATATAGCATAGCCGGACATTTTTATATTGTGGAAATAAATGTAGACTTTGTTACGCGGGTTATGTAAAGTCTAAAGGATTTATGTTCCGTTTAAATACTGCGCGTATTCGGAGAATGCCCACAGGCACGGTATATTATAGGTAGGTTTTATATATAACATGTTTAATTATCAGAACTACATATATTAGTAATTTATATGCATGAAATAGATATCAAAAAGTTTACCACCAAATTGGAATAAAACATTAATAAATCAGTGGCGCTACAACCTTTTTAGGTCTTGACCTAAGATTTCTGTATCTGTTTCATGAACATTTGTCAATCATACGCAAGTAGGTTATCAGCCTCCTGTACCAACACACGCCGTCTACTTTTTGGGTCTAAGGCCACATTTGCTCACGATGTTTTCCTTCACCGTTCGAGCGAATATTAATTGCTCATATAGAAAGAAAGACCATTGCTGCACAGCTCCAGCTGCAACAATGGTCTTTTTTTCTATTTAGCGTTCAGCGTTCGATCTCCAGATCGAACCTAAAACGTCAGGGATGAAGCAACTAGGCCAACACTGCCTAACTCAATTAGAATAATGAATGGAAATCGCAATCAGATCCTTTTATATAAACCGATAGATATTAACAATAAAAAAAGGGTTCCTTTGATTTTTGACAGTTAATAAATCCACCCCATACCCCAGGTATCATTAACCTTTCGTTGCTCGTTAAGTATCCATTCTTTCTGAGAAGGTCTAAGGAGCGAGGGGTCACAGTCTTAACGACGGAAGTCTGTAAGCACGAGTAACTGTGCGCTGTGCAGTGATGTAACTTTGAATTCTTTTTAATAGGAAAGAAAATACAAGAAACATTTTGAAGTTTCATTATTTATTAAGTTTTGAAGTTTATATTTAAGTCGAATTTATGATTAGGGTTTAGTCATTTGTATCACATAATTAGTTTATTTATCTATGTAAAATACGTTTTTGTTTCCAAAAAATAGGTACTTTCAAAGGCTGTCGATTTTGATACTTGCGATACTTATTCGCCAAGGATAACACCAGCTTTGAAGTCTCCCGTACTGTCTACAAACTTAAATGTCATAAATTAACTTTTCTATATTCTTATTCAACGAGATTACCTTTTTATACTTGTAGGTCCTAATATCGATTTAAAACGCTTCACAAAGAAATATCACAGAGATCATTCACATCACTAGCGTTATATGCCGCCGTTTCGTGACGAGCGGGGAATGCTCGTAATGAGTGGCAGAGCTTTGAAATTTTCTTGTACGCTTGATTTGTAGCGTGTTTTCTTTACTGGGAACGACGTTTTATTAATGACGTGTGGACATATTAGTTGTACACATGTATTTATTAGTATTGTATTAAACTCCACCACAGAGAAGATATTTCTTATTATTTCCTGCCTATTAAGTTAAGTAAAAAGTAGCAAATAAATTATAACACGATAACAGAGTGTCTTCCCTTTAATAGAGACTGTAAGTAGTGTTCTTGGACACTTTTTTATATAAAATATCCTTATTAGTAAATTAGGTTTAACTTAAATTACATATTAGACTTAAGTTAGGCTAGATCGTAATGTTAAATTGTGTCTTAGTGCAGGAGACAATTTATATTTAAAAATAAGTAAAAGAGAACAAAATAAAGAATATATCTTTAAAAGTTATTAATAATTATTAAAAACAAACAACAATAAATCAATATTGGGTTAAAAATCTGAAAACATTACCAAATTTTCCTGTTTAAGATTCAATACAATCGATATGAGTCTTAAACGAGCACACCACTACCGTATCCGTGACATGACGACATCGTATTTCATGCGGCCCACTGCCACTCGAAATACACCACTAATGAGCGGGGCTACCGCTAACAAACTATCGAAATATAACTCGTAAAGAAATGTCAAAATGTTTAATAAATAATGTATGAATTATTTTAATATTTTTATCATCTTTTTACCTAAAGACTGTGATAGCGACATTTAGATTAAGATTTGTCTATTGTTTAACCACTAGCTCAGACTTGTAAATTGTCAACGTCAACTATATTTAAGTACACAAGCAATAATGTCAAATCAAAATTACAGTAAGTTGTAAAAAAAATCTTTTAAGTACCTCAAATCAATGATTACTCTAACCTAAAATTTAAAAGTATTATTACGTACAAATTTAAATTGAATAACTCTACGTATAAAATAATTCCTTGATAAAAACAGACGCGTTCGTTCAACGTATAAGGTCTCGTGCTATACAACGTATACATCGTATACTCGTGGCGGGCGGTAGCGTCGGATGTATAAAGTGGCGCGCCGGTGGCCGACATGACATAGCTATAACTCGCGGTGCCATGACAAACAGCCGCCGCCGACTGGCGTGGAGACGACTTGTTCTTGTTTTATTTGAAATTAAAGACTGCATTGTTGGGTGTATTTCGTAAAAACTATTATCTATGGTCAATATAGTATTGTATTTTGTAAAGCACGCGAAACGTCGTAAAAATATTAAATTATGTAAAATAATTATAAGTTTATAATAATACATAGCTTCAATCCGGTAAAAAAGTGTTTTATTTCAAATACTCAATATGTTTACTGATAATTAAGAATCAAAATATATACCCTTGGAGAAAAATCACTTCATTATTATTAAATAAAAGTATATAAAAGTATTAGTAGGTATAGATTTATTTTTCTACTTTCGTATTAATTAATCTTATGTGAGTACGCTCGGACTGTTAAAACAACAACAAAATATATATCGTAGTCGTACAGAACGTAAGCTACAGATATCGCTTCAACATTCTCTAATCCTGGATCACAAACATCACTTTAAAAAATAAAATATAAACTAGACTCCACGCCTCCACTAGTCCACACCCGACACCGGGGGCGACGTCGGTAAAGCGCGATACGGGCTCGCCTCGGGCGGCGCGAACCAATTACCCGCGCATTTTACCTCCACCCCACCCCGTACCACGATATCTCGACATCGCTGCGATCCTGGTACTCTGCCGCCTGGCGAACGCCCGCAATGCGATGCGGTTGGCTTTTGTCGGTCCCATCTGTTTGGGAATGGTTTCTTGTACTCGGGTTAAATAATAAAGTAACAAGTAGTGATGTGTTTTCCGCAGTGATCCCTTGGAAATTCAAGTTTTTCATTTAAACGTAATTTAAATAATCTTGGGAAATTTTATCGAAATACGAATTGGTTTGAAAAATTTACTATTATTGATTACATCGTTTTCATTTATTTGTAACTTAATAATAAAGTTACTAATTATTCTAGCATGATAAAAAATAAATTTTATATTAAAAAGAACGACATTTATTCAACAAAACCACAACACGCAAGTTCTCAAGTACTCAATTACATGTTTGGTTTGTATCAAAGACAACAAAACCTGTATAAACTATAGAGTTTATTTAGTATAGCTAGTTATAGTCTGTATTTTCTCGACATTGTGATGTCTCGGCCGCCGCTCCCCGCGCCATGCCATCCGTTCGCGCCATAATTTACGGCGGGCCGCGACCGTTCGACGGCCCGGGCCGGATTTATAGCGCCATTTTTACATTGCCCGCACATAGGGTTATCAACTTTTTCTAACAGATTGGTAGGTTGCCTTTCGCCAAATATGTCAAGTCTGACTTAACTTCTCCAGGGTGACATTGTAGTAATTTGCAAACGGGCTGTGAGTGAGTGCGAGTGCTTGAAAAGATATGTTGTGATTTTGTTAAAGCCATTCAGTCGACTACACTGTTTTAAGATGTTTTAATTAGAGCATTCAGCGACTGTCTCATAGCGTAAACACAATTTGAGGAATTTCGTTTTATTTAAGACAAAATTGTATAAAACTGATAGCTGAATGTAATATTAGAACAAAAAAGGCGTATTTATTAGAATGGATTATCAGGCGAAGACAGACGATGCCAAATAAAAAGACTGGAAGTCCCTGCCGCGGCTTTGATTTTCTCGTTTCCCAGAACAAGTGGAGCTAGGTTCGCTTTGTTAAACTATAATCCATACTAATTCTCAGAATCTGTTTGTGACAACTGCGTAAAGATTTAGTATTAACTGATAATCGACACTCAATACAAACATATAAATAATATGTTCGCAGAGTGAATTCAAAGTAACGATATTGTGTAAATTATGTGTTTAATATTATATATGTATTTTATTATATTTTAATTATTTAACGTGTCGACATTCGTCGACATTATCGTATTGGCATAGTTTGTATGGATTGTATTTCTGTCATAAATAAATAATTGTAGCATCAGACTTGAAATATAAATTTTGGAATTATTATACAATATGAACATTTTTAATTACTTTTAAGTAAATGAGACACAATAAGTAAGTTTAAAAGCTGTGTTCAATACAAAATACAAACAGCGATACTCAGAATCTTTAACGGTGGATTACTTAACTTATTTTAGGCAAGTTAATAAAATAAAATATAAATTGTTTTTTTTTTTAATATAACAAGTATCCCACAAAGTCCTAAGAAGTTTTTAACCTGTCCAAAAATATTTATTATTAATTATACTGCTTATTTTTTTCTACTATTATTATTACATTTATTATTACATTATTTTTCTTTTTTTGCACATGGAGCGCAAACTAACTGTTGTGGTCTCCGTCAGAATGGCCAGCGCTGTGGAACACGTCTGCTTCACAGCAAATGAAAATTAAAAATCATTTCTTCATATAGTTAACACAATGTACACTTATGAACGTCAAAAACAGAAATGGTGGTAACAGGTAAGGTGGACTCATTTTCCGCACTTAGACTCGTAATTGGTCCGCTGTGCGTTAAGTCGTGGCTAATTTAGCCAGCCTAACTCCTTTCAGAAGCACAGAAATCTCCCGGGCACTTCACAGGCTTCGCGGAGCGACCCCACTGTTCCGAGGATTTTTGTACGTTGATTAGACACAGCCTCGCATTCCAGGACTACGTGGGTGACTGATTCCTCTGCGCTAAAACAGCCTATTAGAAGCATACTAATTTTCCATTTACGGAGCTGAGCCAGGGCTAGTTACAACCACAACACTGCATAGATCTGGGGGCATGGCAGAGCGCTCGCCAAGTCTCCCAGTATCCCTTTCTCGAAGTAGTTTAGGTCGTTTTCGACCCCCTATAACTTCGTTATGGATAAAAGAAGATGCAATGGATCTATTATTAGACCCCGACTTAGGATATTCAGTTTCATAAAATCATTGATGCATGCAGTTTATCAATGTCAGTTGAAAGGTTAACGTATACCGTGATGTTGGTCTGATGGACACATACGAGTGCTCGCACGCTCTTTTCTTGAAGGACCCTAGTCGAATTGGTTCAGAACACGTACAGTAGGCAGCTGGTTCCACATAGTAGTAGTGAAGGGCAGAAACTGCCTTAGGAAACGCTCAGTTGTGGAATGACGGACGTCGAGGTTATACGGATGGTTTTGTATTCTGCCTTGACGTCCGATGATGAAACTCAGCCGCAGATATTAATTCGAACAAATCCTGAACACAGATGAAGATGCAGGAAGACCCCACATCTCTACGCATCGCCAAGGAATCAAGCAGCTGGGAGAGTGACTAGTCGGCGACGTGCTTTACCTGCTAGAAGTAGACACAGTTTGGTTTGAAAAACAAAATTTTTACCGCAATTCTCAAGGCAACTCGAATATTGTCGGATTACAGCCTACGTTGGATTAGCAGACGCCATTTTTAATTAGCCCAATCTTAATCCGTCAATATCGCCAGGCTTTTTATTAAATTTGTTAATGTTCATTAATTTCTTTTAAGTGTAAATTCATTTAATTTCAAAAGATTTAAGCATTTCTATGGAGCTATTTTGAATGAAGTCTGCGCTCCATGAAGAAATAAATTGCTGGTGAGATGTTCATTTGTTTTTGTTTGTTGTTTATGTCAATTTGTTTTGTGCTGTATGTTTATACGGTGTATTTATGTACACACGTCTTACATACAAACATAAATATCTAATAATGTAAATCATTCACGACTAAACGAGAAGACACAAAAAATTTCATCAAAATCTGCCCAGACTTTTAGGAGTTTAGTTATGAACACATGCACAGAAGATTTATATATATATACCAGCTGTTAGATAAATAACCTAGATACATACTACAGCGCCATCTTCCGGGCTGATTTGTGAATCTAAACCATTCATCGTTCGCGCCATCCAAACGAATACAAAAAATTCGTTCAAATCGATTCAGCCAGTTTAGTTTTAGTTAAGTTTTTTTTAGACTAGCCCAACTTATGTCTAATAAGTAATCGAAGTCTAACCTAATTTACTAATAAGGATATTTAACATAAAGAAATGTCCAATAACAGTTCTTGCAGTCTCTATTAAGGGGAAGACACTGTAAGCACTTAAGACTAACGTACAGTAATACCATCCGTATCACGAACTTCGTTCCACAAGCTGAGCGTTTCTATAAACCAGCTGCCCACTGAATATTTCCTAACCAATTCGACTTAGGGACCTTCAAGAAAATATTCAAGAATTGGTACGTTCGTTCCCACGAGAATGTAAGTGCGTGCTCCTATTTCACAATGCCTCCTGCTGATGTCATGTGGAACCTGGTGTGATGGTTGCAGCTCCTTACAAACGTTGTGTAATACAAAAAACAACTTGGCAATTAAAAAGAGTGGCGGAGAGTTTATTGCCAGTTCTTCTCTTCAGTTCTACGGCCTTGATTTGAGAACTGGCAGTAAATGTAAAATTAGAAGCATCTAATGTATGTTCCTTTTTATTGACGCTCATAAGTGTACATTGTGTTACCTATATGAATAAATAATTTTTGACTTTGACTTTGAGAATTATCAGTGTATACATTGTTGTGTGTAGTTCTATCGTGTTTGTAGTAACTGTGGGAAATAAATAACATAACTCTATTATCATCTGTAATTTTAACATTCCTGTTGTTTTACAGATTAAAAATCTATAAACAAATTAAGAGGCCAATTTGACTACGACTTTGGTGTTCTGATGCGTTATAATTTAATTGCCGTGACTGACGACTTCTTGGCATGTTTTCCAAATAATTATCGATCAATTTGATCGTATCGGTATTTTAGTGACGAGCCTCTGAATTTATATAAAAATAACTAGTAGCGCTACAAACTTTTGAGGTCTGGCCCTCAGATAGATATCTGTTGTATCCGTTTAATATCAATGTTATAGGCCAGTCGGTGAACAGCTTCCTGTGCTTGACACACGCCGTCGACTTTGGGTCTAAGGCAACATTCGTCACGATGTTTTCCTTCACCGTTCGAGTGAATGTTAAATGCGAATATAGAAAGAGAGTCTAGAAAGAAAAGAATAAAAGAAATTACTCTTTTAATTCGCCAAAAGTATTGTTTGACAAGCAGGAACTGAAACTACCTTGCTCTTCATCATCATAGCTAGATTAATTATTATTAAAAAAAATCGCACAATCAGGTGTATAAAAATAGCCATGCAAGTGTCATATTTACTACTAACATATTTATTATTGCTGACAAAACTTGTGGCATACTTTCCCTAGAGGCACCTTGCCTTTAAAAATCTAAGCCTTTAAGGGAATTACAGCCATTACACGGCAGTGTATGTAGGAAGGATTTTTTTTTAATACATCGTGGTGCAACACAGCCGTTTTGGATACCTCGATATATACTGGCAAGTTTCTTTAAATATTACGTATTATTTTGGATACTTTTTCATACAGTCATAACTATTAGGGTATATAAACTTGGTACTGTCAAAATAGTAAGTTCGTAAAAAAATCCGACTTACACATCTTAAAGATATTAATCACTAATAGCTATAACATATTTAGTGCTTATAAGTAATTAACTTGGTAAATATAACATATAAGTCGGTAGATATGAGAAAAACCATAAAGATGAACAAAATACACGACGAAATTAGCATACCTTTTCAAAATTCAGACCGCCCTCTCCCTGTGTTTGTCAGGTAAAAATACGTTCATTTTTAAACGGGCGTGACTCGAACCACTGATTAATCGTACCTGTCTCTAATGACAGTGCAGGTGACAACCCTATGTTTAAGGTTTTATCGATATATGTATGTGGCAAACCTATGTTTTGGCCACAGAATATACAAACGTATAAAAAAAATCTCTTTTTTTTTCGACCAGAATGTCCTATGTCTAAGAAGTCTAGGCGAAGTAGACAAGTAAGAGTAATGTTAATTTTAGGAATAACTTATTTTCTAGCTATTTCTAGAATAAATTATTTTTATAGGAAATAAATAGGATTTGATTTTATAGGAATAGGACTTTCTCTTACCGATTCAAATTCGATTAAAATCCGATCACAAATCGGTCCAATCGAATTAAACTATCGATACGCTCGCAATGTACTAGGAGAGTAGAACGTAAGGGGCGGTCACTTCAAACGTCAAATCGATCGCTTATCGTGGTCGCTGCGGTCACCGCTTGGACGCTTGCTGATTGTTTCCACATTTTTCAAATGCTATGAGAATTCAATAGCCCTAGATTTATGTCACCCTATTACACATTAATAACAGTTTGCCCCATGGATCAAATGTCTGAGGGGCAAGCCTCATTCGATTTTAGATTAGGCTTTAGGGAACTTAGATTTTACGGTACAAATATTCTCCATTAAATCGATGTATTCCTAGAACCGTCATAGTATAGTTTACCTTGGCCTTACTAAATTAAATAATGGATGAATTAAATAATATAAATTAATAATAATGTAATGGATGACTGAATTTAGTCTATCATTTTTGTTGCGTGTTATTTAAGGTTCTGCAGGAGGCTTTCATCAGAAACCGATCACAATTTTTTTTTTAATTTATTGTGTGTAAAAGAAAGTTGTCCGAAACAAATGCTATTTTTATTCAATATTACATTCTCATCTGTTATTGGACATACAAACATATACATGTAATTCGTACTCTTAAGTATCGACTCTGAATTACCAAAGACCAAGTAAGTAAAAAATCAAATTCATAGATTTAGTGAATGTCATTTAAATAGGTAAATGTATGCAAAATGAATGTTTTAAAAGACCTTATCGAGCTAGTTGTTTTCTTATCGTGAACTCGTAAAATCGGAAAAATTAAATCGAATCGAACACAAAGAAATAAAACTTCACGACAATTTTAAAGTCGAAATCTTTTTCATTAGTGTTTTTCCTTGTTTTCGATCATAGGACCTCTGAGGTCTAACCAACCCATTATACAGTATAATTAAGTATTATCGAATTTCGAAGGCCGTGTTGATAATGATTTTTATAGAAATAATATCATATCTGTGCAGTATTTGAAAATAAGATACATCTTGCATCACAAACAAGTGCTAATGACACCACAAGCATTTCACCTGTTCATCTTTGATCACGTTTTGCAGATTTTAATGTACAGGATTTTAAACCTAAACCGTATTTAAATAAACACCTTTATTCTATAATCTTACTTGTCAAATGACAAGAACGCCATTGGAGATTATCTTAGATGGTTATGTATTCTTGGTAGTTCGATCTAGATCTGAGAAAGGGTAAGGTCAAGAAAAAAAATCATTGCCAACAATTAATTTTCTGACCAAGCAAAAGTTTTTCGTAAATAGTGATCACATGTTTTCGAGATTCATAAATTATTTAATGATTACGTCATTACTAATTAAATGTAGTACTTGTTCATAAGTTGTATGTACTTTTAAATATTTTATTAGATTAGATATTTATATTTTTATGATTATTTTGTTCTTAAAGTTTCATATTTAATATTATTTAAATAGTATATGAGTAGATAGCTCATAGTTAACATTTTAAGCACTCACCTTTAAAGGTGGAGTCGGGATATAAAGTGGCGGATCATTTTGAGAGCCACTGTATACTTCCTGGCCTTCTGCGCCCCTAGTACATCCTTCAGCATCAGCGACGCTGTATCTGCATACAATGCTGTCGGCCGGCTTCGCATCATATCCGGGAGGCTTCCCAACATGAAACCCCTTCGCTTTTACCCAAAACCGGAACTTGGAACTGTCAGAACTGTTGCACTCCTCTCCGCGGAGAGTTCTGAGAATTCTGGCGTATTTTTTTAAAGTGATTGTTTTTGTTTTTGCCAAGTCCCCATAAGTTTGAATGACCCACGGCTGGTAAGTCGAAAACAAATCAAGTTTCGGATCGCCCGTCTGGATCTTGGGTCTTTTATTGTTGTTTTGCTCGTTTTTCTTATCGTTTTTCGAGCTACTGGGTGTCGATTTGCGTTTAGATGGCTTTTTGGGTGTTTTTTCTGGTATAGCTTCTTGGCTTAATTTTTTACGCAGTCCACGGTCCTTTATCATGGCCGCAGCCATTTTAAAAATTTCACTACACTGCTTCACAGTATAAACATTGCACTTGATTGCACCGCAAAGCGATGTTTTTTACTTTTTGTTTACAAGAATTTAATTAGACTCGTGTCCCTGCGGCTTTCTTAGAATTGTTTCGGTAAAGTTGGGGACGGGCAAAGTTTAGGACAACTTCGTGAACGAGAACTTTTGACTGGGAAGTTCTTATCAATCTACCGGGGACGGTTGGCAAACTTCGCGATGATGGAGACGTTTGAGCGTTGACAGACAACCAATAATACTGACGTTACAATTCACAATTTACTAATTCAACTGTCCCGCAGTAGAAATTTTTTTATCTCAAATATTTAAAAAAAATTACAAGTATCAAGAATAAATAATTGGCGATCGTCAAATTCGAAATTCGAACGAGCGAGCGATCCACCCCCTCAAGCACGACCGCCGGCGTAGCGCGCACGCGGTAAACTGAATACTGGGTATTTTATCCTCTATGTATTGTAGCTGGCGTCTGCTGTCTTTGCCTCTTTGGGATGGGCCCGCGGCACGTGCGGAGCGGTGTTAATTGCCCGCAAAACAATCGGCCGGTTCTGTCGCCCGGTAATATTATGTGAGCGATAACGATGTCTATAAATTAGTCAAGAACTTGGTATGGACAGGAATTATGAAGCAACTGCAAGCACAAAGCACTGTTGAGAACCTATTTATTATAATATCGTAGTGTTTATCTATATAGTTAATACTAATAAATATTTGTTTGCACTTGGCATTACATGTAACAATGTGTATTTTGTATTGTTCACATTTATTCATATATATTTAATAATTTAAATGAATTACGTAAGCACTATATATTATATAGCTGTGATAGCTATGACTGGGTAAAAAATAAATGAAAAACATAGAAATCCTTTAAAATAGTTACATTGTTGTAACAATAATATGCGATACAAATATGGTATATTATTTTTAATCAGTATTATTTACACCGATCAATAAATATATTATTTATTTTTTATTTATATTATAAATTTTATACGAGTACTATTTTAAATTAAATAAAAAACCTTTATAAAATTCGACGAACCTAATTTTTTACTCATTTATATTAAATGTATAATTTTAATCTAAATTGTGAACACCGATGTGGATCTCTTCTTTTCTTTCTTAGTTAAGAAACCTGCCGAAACTCATGACTGTCTTTATTTACAATAAGTATAGAACCATTGGGAATTATTTTTATTTTTGGACCATTAGACACGAAATAAATAAACTTTTGATTAATTAACTATGCCAACAACACTTTGGTGAAACTCGAAGTTATAAAGAAGTAAGACGTCAGAAAATATTATATTCAACTTTATCTCTTTTAGATAAGGTTGAGAATCATAATAGAGGACATATTACATTTTGAAAATATATAATTTCTACGTGCGCGCGCGCTAAGTCTACGTGTGCGCGGGCAACGCGCTTGCGCGATTTATGCGCATTGTACCAGGCGATCATAGGTGTATAAGCGATCTACATAAACTGCAGTATGCGCGGGCGCGTTGTGACAATGTTCATATCATCAGTCGATTTTCATAAAAACGTTTTTAAAGTTTTAATATTTGTTTTCATCAGCGCTACAAAAATATAAATTCTGTTAACCTGTTAGTTTATTTAGTAAATGTGGAGAATGTAGCAGAAAAATAAAGTTGTTTTCGAGTTTTACACCACCTAAGTTTTTCGTTTTGTAAACTAGACACACAATTTTGTGTTTCTATTTGTTTGCGAGCAGAGATATTTTTTATCACCTATCCAGCTTCCAGCTGAGTCTAGCTGTTAATCGAAATCAAATCACAAATCAAAAATAAAACTATTATCAGGAATTTATGTATTTATTAACTGTTCATTTTTTTGCTTGGGTTGCTTGCTGCTCTTATTAAGAAGCCGCGTAAGCAGCATTGGCCTAAATGCACATACGACAAAACGACTTCCACTTACTAGGAGATAATAACTCAGAGAGACGTAACAGCGAGAAATCAAGGATGCTGGGGATAAACTAGAAAAACATCTCTTCGAGTTGTTCATAGTTGAGATGAATGATGTACTAGGGTGGTATATATGTCGAGCAGATGTCTTTATTTCATCATAGAAACGTTGCAGTAGAAACGTTGCGGTTCTCAAATTGTAACGACCGTAACTTACACTTCTAGTTGTCTATAATATAACTGTTTACTGTATTAAAATTTCTAAATCAGCGGAAATGTGACAATTTTTTTTATTATTATTCTGTAATACGATGTAGATAATAAAGGATACAATGCACAGGTCAGAATAAGGTTGTAAATAAAATAAGTCAATGGGTACAACCTTTTTAGGACTGGGCCTCAGATTTCTGTATTTGTTGGTGATCATACTGATACTGACAGATGCCGTCATCTTTTTGGTTCTAAAGCAACATATTGACGATGTTTTCCTTCTCAATTGGAGCGAATGTTAAGAGTCCATTGGTGCACAGTCGGGGATTGAACCTACGACCTCTTTATTTGCTTTATTTTAAATAACAATATACGTTGCGGTATAAATGTTAAAATATGACTGGACTAAGAATGGCCGTGCCAAGAAATGCTGTGAACAAAGTGTATAGTCGACACCCTGGTGGTAACATTACGTTACGTACATACAAAAATACATAGCATATTTACCGTATATATATATATGTGTGTATATAGCGATATGATACAATCAAACCGAGCTCACTAATGCGTCCCGTCGACGGTTCGTTCAAGCTCCGACCACACTTTCCAGCTTCTAGGGTTGTGCTTTATTGTCGAATGTTTTATAAATTTATAGACAGACTTTAATTAGAATTTTTGTAGATTCATTAGACCAAATTAGGTACAAAACGATTCAATTGAAGATAATAATTTTATAAAAACTATATAGGAGTGGCTTCTAACGGAGCGAACACTTTAAGGCGTTTTTGAGACTTTTTAATATATTTAGATGATGTGTGGATTTTGCACTTAAAAAATATAGCCATCAAAATAGTGCCATGACTTCAGTGAAAATTTAGGCTAAACCACGGTTAACACGACTAAGTGAGTTAAGTTTTCATGTGCGGCAATAGTCACACACCGTCTTACAAACAGACATAGAAAAAAATGTGTGTGACCTTATTTTATGCAACTCTACTATATGCAACTTTACAGAAATTGGTTAAATAAAGTTTACCATAAGGCTTTCATCATAGACGTGAATAAAAATAATACAATTATTTCATTTGACCTCATTACTAATAAGATTATTACAGAATATCATTAATTGTAATAGAATTATTAGTATCATTGTTATCGTTATGATATTTTTGTTTAATGGCTTCGAATCAACCGTGGTAGGGACAAGAAAAAGATGGCGCGTAAAGGAAAAGTGTGACGGTAAATTTTATTCCAACTCCGATACAGAAGTTTCACTTCAATAAATACATAACTGATGGGCTGAGAAGTTCATAGGCTAATCTTCAAGAGTGTTACAACGATTATATTGGTCATAAAAAAAAATCGATACTATTTTTATATTACGATTTGTCTTTAGCCTCAAAGGCTGCAGTTTCGTCGATTACCTCTTTATCATCGCTAAATAGCTGTCCAGCGAGCATTATCTTGAGGTCTGAGAATAGGTTACGTAAAGGCACAGCAATATTCACTGGGGTAGGCCGTTCTTGGTAAATATTTGTTTTTCTAATTTTTATAGGAGCTGTTGGGTAAATAAAAAAAAACAAGTAAATGTGCCTATTTACATTATCGATAACGTGCCCATCACTATCGCCATCGACACCTAGTGGCCCGGCCCCCGCCCGCCGGCTTATCCGCAAAGCTTGCTGCAGATATATTTCATTTCGCCACTGGGCAACTTTTTGTGCGCAGTACTCAGCTTTCTCACATACTCTTACATGTTTCTGATATTCTGGTACTTATCTACATTTTTACAAGTAAAAATTACAAATATTTTTCATGTAATGTTTTTTTATTTATCAAAGAATGTTTAAAACATTTACAGAATTTCACGTTATGTTTAATTGTTAATATATATACAAAGGAAGGCTCATAAGGTTAGTCATATATATAATTAATATTGTCTAAATAACATACAATTAAGCGTTAGGTTAGGTAAGGTTTAATTAATGCTATTTTTTTATAGAACAGGAGGCAAACGGTTGATGTTAAATGATACCGCCCATGGACACTCCATGCCAGAGCTCAGCTTTTCCGGCCTTTTAAGAATTGGATGCTTTTCCTTGAAATCGAATTGGTTCGGAAATACTTCAGTGGGCAGCTGGTTCCACATAGTGGTGGTGCACTGCAAAAACTGCCTTAAGAAACGCTTAGTTGTGGAATGACGGACGTCGAAGTGATACGTAATAACTAATTACAAAACAATAGCTAGAACGGTGCCCGGAATAAACTTAATAGATATTTCTTGATATACACGGCATTTTTTTTAATGACGTTCATAAGTGTACATTGTGTTACCTATATGAATAAATGATTTTTGACTTTGACTTTGAAAAACAGTACTAAAACTATAAATATATTTTCTAGCTATGTTATTGTCGGATGTATTACATAACTTAAGTATATGTACAACTTAAGTAAATTGT
Source organism: Pieris brassicae (assembly GCF_905147105.1). Taxonomy (NCBI): domain Eukaryota; kingdom Metazoa; phylum Arthropoda; class Insecta; order Lepidoptera; family Pieridae; genus Pieris; species Pieris brassicae. The sequence continues at coordinate 21,866,554 of NC_059667.1, read as the reverse complement.
ATTGGTAACCTTTAAGCACCTATTAGTTTACAACTTTTTGAATAACATTTACAGCAAATTCCAGAACCTCTTCACCTATTGTTGAACATTATTGAGTTCCTTTCTGTTACTTTTAGTCCCATAGCTTGTTCAGTGTTCATCCATTGGACATTGGACAGTAGGGCAGAACATGGAACACCGTCTCTTCAGCTGTATTGCTACAAAGACTTAAGCACTTTGTGTAACCCTGAACCAGTAAAGGTACAACAAGAATTAACCGTGATCTGTCAACATCTGGATAATCCTGTTGATTTTATTTGTTTAATTATCGAAAAGGTCGCATCGAGCAATGAGCAGTGTTGGCCTAGAGGCTTCAGCGTGCGACTCTCATTCCTGAGATCGTAGGTTCGACCCCTGGCTGTGCACCAATGGACTTTCTTTCTATCTGCGCCTTTAACATTCGCTCGAACGGTGAAGGAAAACATTGCGAGGAAACTGGGCTTGCCTTAGACCCAAAAAGTCGACGGCGTGCGTCAGGCACAGAAGGCTGATCATGAAACACATACAGAAATCTGAGGCCCTGATCTAAAACGGTTGTAGCGCCATTGATTTATTTTTTACCGAAAAGATTGATACAACATTCGGAAGCAATAATTTATTGTAAATATGTCTTTTAAAACATAAATCTTATCTGAGATTCATATTAATCAATTATTTTTGTGTTAATTCGTTAAAACCCGAATAACTAAAGCAGCGGAATATATCTAGAATAATTTATTTTTGTACTTTAGTTACAATAACAGAATATTTTCATCTTACAAGACCTATTTTATAGAAAAAAAAATTGGTGCGGTTTTTCACTGAGAGTTAAAAATAAAAATGCTTAGCAGACGTCTACTGCAGTTGCATACAAACTTATTGAATGCACAGATCGCAAATTGGCGAACACTTTGTGATACCGTCACGCTAGAGCGAGCTTGATATAGGTATTGTTGATTCCTTAATATTTGCAAAAAATCGTACTCCGAGTCCTGCACAATGGTTTATTAGTATATATAAGTTTAGTAGTATATTCAAAGACGCTTGAGAAAACTTATTTACATATATACAAAGATAACGCATATATAAACAAAATTATTAATCATTTATTAAGGCGTAAACTGCGATAAAAAACTTAAAATCTCGTAACAGATTTCGAAACATAAGCGTACCAATTCTTAAAAGGCCTGCAACGTGTTGAGTGTCCAGGGGCGGTATCAATTAATTTCAGATGAGCCTTTTCTTCATATCGTGTTCAATAAAAAAATAACTGTTTAAAAAATGCTAGTACTGTCAATAGATCGCAGATAAGGACATTTTTTTGGCTGTCAATTCTTGTTTATGACGAGAATTAGCCACAGATGATGTCCGTACTGTCAAACTATGGTTAGATTTAACATCTTTTTTAACAAAGCAAAGTTGCACGAGCGTCGTTACCAGGCGCGTAGCGGTGAGGGGCGCTGTGAAGTAAATTAGGCGAGACTCGGTCGCTTGCCGCCCGTCGCACTCAGCGATATTGCTATCGGCCCGCCTGCCCAGGGTTGGCAATAAATATTTAATTTTATCATTATTTTCTATCCTCTTACTATCATTTATAGATTGCTGGCTATTGGCTCATTCTTAATTTGTTCCTTTTACGGGCAATGTAGTTTCTAGTAAAGTGCTCAGCGAGATACAATAATTAACAGCCCACATTGAGATGAGGTATCGAATAAATTATGTATACTTTGTCACTTATAGGAATAGAGGAAGACCGCAACGATGCGAAGACGGAATAAGACAAGTGGCACGAGTGTGGTGGAGTGATGCCTTTGTCGAATTACAAACAGATCTGTAGAAATCAAGCATGATCCAAATATGAAATTAGTTTTCTCAACATCCTAATACCTAGTTTAATATAATGAAGTATGTTTATGTGTGTACCTAAGTCGATCTGAATAAAAGGCTATATTATTATTATTATGTCACCTACCACGGGTTGTTGAAACAAGTGTACTTTTATAATAACTAAGACTTATGGCACTATTTTATTTATCGTTTGGAACCTTATAACTATGTCTAATTTCATTAAGTTTAACTTAATATAATTTTTTGTAATTTCTAAAGCTATCATTATTACCGTGTAAATTAAATGTAAAAAAAATGTGTCAGCCCTAAGATCCGCGCCGGTTGCCGCCTGCCAGCCCGGGAACAAAGCAGCCGAGCGAGCGCCACTCACCGCTTGCGAGCTGCCGACTATAACGTAACGAATCAGTTTTAATACTTTTAATTTATACAATTTTTTTTGTATATTATTAGAAAACTTAAGAAACTGTCATCGTATTACAGTTACCACCAGGCACCAGCACTGCTTCCAAACTTCTTGGCATGTATTACACAATATAATTTTTCAAAGTTTTTACTTGAACATGTAGTATTGCTATTATTAGTTATGAGACTGGGATCACCATAATGAGCGACTAAAGCCTAATAATAAAAATAATAAAAGAAAAAATAAATTGAGAATTAATTTCAGATTACAGACTACAGATTCGGTAATCTATAATCTATGACTAACGCTACACAGAACATTGTTATAAAGTTTTGAGTTTTCATAACCTTGATTGTAAATATTGCTTTTTTAATATGCATTATATTATATCTATAAATATTCTAAATAAATTTAGAGAGATACTGACTGTTCAATAATAGACAGAAAATGTATAAAATAAAAAAGTATCAAAAAATTCCATTGCAGTAACCTCACAATGATTCACCGAGGCGCGGCGGGTCGACATCGACATGGCGTGGCGTCCCGTGCACTCTGTAACCTCACCTACCGCATATAAACACCTACTTATACCTCCTGTCGCCCCGGTACTTGTACATGCTGCATAGAAAGTGTTTCAGGCGTTGCCACACAGAATAAAAGACAATCAACGCTCGTGGCGGGCGTATTTTGATCTCAACACTTCGATGGGTAATTAATAAGTAGAAGACAAAAACTTCTCGGCACTTTGTAATGGTAAAATTATAAAAATAATTCAACCTGAACTAACCTATTTATAACAGATGTATTTTTCGTATATAAAGTAATGATACAAGTTTTTTATTAAATGGAAATAAAATCATTAATCAAATCAAAAGAATTAAATAATCGAACTTTTTAAATTTACTTTGAACAATCTATCTATCAGCTATCAGAGGCCATCTTGCGGGAGATAGATTAGCGAGCTTATACATTATTTTATTATCACTGTTTTGCCTTGACTGCCATCTCGTAACGAAAAGAATCTGAAACAATGAAAAATCTAAAGAAGTACCTTGAACAGTTACTAGATGGATTGTCAAGATGTTTATTTGAGAAATTTTTTTTATAGAACAGAGAGCAAACGGGCAGGAGGCTCACCTGACGTTAAGTGGTATCGCAGCCCATGGACATTTTCAAAGCCAGAGAGTTCACGAGCGCGTTGCCGGCGCTTTAAGTATTGGTACGCTCTTTTGTTGCACTTTATATCGTTGCAAGCGATAGCCCGGAGTTACGTACTTTCACGCCTTGCTAAGTCAAACTTGGACTCTTGGAAGGTTATTTACCTTTTCTTCACTAATGTTCGCGAAACCGAACCTCGTTCGATATATCAACGACCAGTATTCTGATGCTGGATACGGCTTTTAGAAGAGTGCCTTCGAAGGGAGCGACAAAGTGTGTTTTTTAGCGGGAAACTTTTGTCTTATTGGGATTAGATTGAGCTAAATTTAGTTGACCACAGTCCGAGACTCCACGTAGTATATTCCTAGGGCTATGAACGATGGTAATTTGCGGCATGTTATTGACATGAAGAAGAAATAGGATCGAGGTTAGGACACACCCTAGCGCTCACGGGTCTGAAGTCAAAACAAGCTTTGCCAATATTGATGACCTCAATTGATGCTCTGCTCATTTCTGTGTGGGTTGCTGGCCCTTGATTGGTTTCCGTTATTTTGGAGAACAAGGTAGTTTTGGTTACTGTACGATATTTAGATGGATCAGAGCACTCTCCGTTTTAAGAGATTGGGTGATTCAAGTCATCGTCCGGCAGTATGGGACAGCACCGAGAAAGTACAGTTTAAAGAGGCTTTCAAAATCATAATAATGAAATATATAGATATACACAAAGGAATAAGGTTTAAAATAAATTATTAAAAATAGTACTATTTATTACAAATTTATAATAAATTTTTACACCTTTTGTAATAAATGTAATATGTTAATAACACATACTATGTTAATTCTTTTACTATTTGTGTTGAACACAAACAAATACTACCTTATACTATCAAACAATACAAATTAAAATACCCTAGTTAAAACTAGATAATTACTTTCTAGTTACATTTGTAATAAAAATGATACAACTGTGAGAAAACTGTACATTTACATCTTTTACTTTAAACTAGTTTTTTGGCAGTATTTATGTACTATTTTATTCAATATCTCAGATACGTTTAAAATTTTCTTTGAAACGGACTTATACTGTTAAAATTAAAGTTAAATCTTATAAATTGATAATTACAGAGACTATATATAATTAGAACAATTTGAAATAGCAACATACTTAAAAAACAAGTCAAAATTATAATGTGAAATATGTAAAAAAATTATAAGTTTATAATAATACAAATAGCGTTCATCCGGTTAAAAAATTGTTTTCTTTCAATTATAATGTGAGTTAATCTAAGACATAATAAGAAACAAACAAATTAGGGCGTTGCCATGCATCTATTTGTTCATTTGTGGTCACATATCGTTATCTAATTGGAGATTTTCAAGTATCTTGTTTAAAATGCATTTATGCTTATTTAAGAAATGGACCAGTTTATTAGATTAATTTTACTATATTATTTGACATAGTACATTGAAGTAATATAGTATATTCAGATGCCTCTGGGGTTGAACACTATAAATATACATCATAATTTAAACAACGGATACAAGACATTTACAAACATTTTTATGTTATGTATAAATAGTTTGAGCAATATTAGAATATGGCAAGGAAACTTATACAATATATTCTAAGTATTCAAGTTAAAAGATCTATTACATAACAAAATATGTAAACAAAATTTAAATACTTGACTGCCCCTTTTTCCATCACATTTTATTACAAATCTATTTGTAAATCGTAGGTCGTCAATATATAGTAAAATACCAACAACACTATGTTAAATTGTTACTAGACTAGACTAACTAGACTAATAACTAAAAGTTTATGCATATCCTGATATGTTATATGAGAATGTACATATTTTAACAATACCTCTAATATTCATTCCATACTGCATTTTCGATAGAGTGCTTTCGTAATTTATGCTTCTTCAAATACTTTGAGTCTATAAAGGCTTCATTACACAATGAACATACATAGGGCCTTTCACCGGTATGTGTTCGCAAATGTACTACCAAGTTCCCTTTAAGGGCAAAGAACTTCATACAAACTGAACAGCCAAATTTCTTTTCGCGTGTATGTGTCAATTGATGGGTCCTTAGATGTGTTTTAGTTTTGAACCTCAAAGTACATAGCTGGCAGGGGAATGGTCTTTCATTTGTGTGTACCCGTTCATGCATTATGAGCATTGCTTGACTTGCACAACGTTTTCCACACATTGAGCACTCAAAACGTTTCATTTGCTTATCTTCTTTTTTGATGTCTATTTCATCAACTATGTGAGTGCTTTCAATGTGTTGGTCTAAAGCTGATTCAAGAGAAAACATTTTTTTGCATAATGAACATGCATAGCCTAGAACCTTACCAAGGTTTGTAGTTACTGTCTGACGAACAGTTTTTATCAACTCATCCCTTACATTTTTTACTTTAGACTTTGGGCATTCGTTTGCCTCTTTATGATGGGCCAATGCTGCCCGATCTTCAAATATAGTGTCGCATAGGTAACACGTGGTAGAATTTATGTGGGTTAGCCGATGTGTCTGCATAGTTATCTTTTGGTTAAATCTTTTAAAGCAAATATCACATTCAAATTCCTTTATGCCACTGTGAATCATCATGTGACGTTTTAAATTATTTTGATTAGCAAATGTTTTATTGCATACACTGCATTGAGGTTTTGAATTATGTGTATACTTAATGTGCTGCGTTAAAGCATTGCGTCTTATGAGTTGACTGCAGAATGGACAAGCTACTAAAGGTCCACTAGATCTATGAAGTAAAGTATGCCCTGTTAAAATTTCAGCTGATTCAAATCCTTTGCCACACAAGTTACATAGATGTTCACCAGCTGGATTATGTTTGTACTGATGTTTTTGAAATTGTTGTATATCATCAAATTGTTCACCACAGTCACAGAGGAAGGTGCCATCTTCCTGTTGAAGGACTGTTGTTATTTGTCCCTCATCTGCATATTCAATTACAAATTCAGACCCATCTACCTTTAGTATTTGAAATTGTGAAGTATCATCACCTTCACACAGTATTATTTCTTCTTGTGATACTTCTTCATCATTATTATATGACTCCTCTTGATTTTCAGCATTATAGTTGGTATCCTCATTTTCTAATAAAATTGTTTTTTCAACTCCATATGGAGTAACAATTTTGATCAAGTTCTTTGGATTAAATTCTTTTATACCATCAGCAATAGTGACTTTGGGGGATTTACTGTAGGTATTGTCCGCTATAATATTACAATTTTCAATATTATTGTTTAAGACAACTTCTGTCTCATGCCCTTCTTCATTTTCTAATATAGTAGCTGGAACACTAGTTGGTACTTTATTGTTAGAAAGAAGAAAAGAGTTAATGGTGTTCTCTAAATCAATTGTATCTCCAAAATCTTGAATTGTTTCTTGGTGAGCAGTATTGTCCTCTAATTCTTTATCATTATTGTCAGTGTCCACAACTTCCATTTTAATTGTTTGTGGCTTGTATGTTGTTTTATTAGAATCATCCTTATCATCAATTACTAAAACATAATAGCAATCGTCATCATCCATAGGTTCCGACTTAATAATAGATTGCAATTTCTTCATACATTCCTCTGTAACATCTTCACTAACCTCTTTCTCATTTGGTGGCACATATTCAACCTTTACCTGAGGGTGATTAGAGATAAGTTGTGCTCTAAGTTCTTTGTCCATTTTTTGGCATTGAGTGCGAAAATCATGGGCTGTGTTTAGTACAGCCATACAATCATTGCAAAGCCTTTGTGGTAATTTGTCATAAGGACTGACCTGAAAATTTATACAATTTAGTTATTTATTTTGTAATTTTGTCAAAATTCTTTAATATCAAATCATATACTATGTATGACTTTTATAAAGTCAATATTGCTTATATTCTTCGGTGGCCATTATTTCAATGTTACCTAACTGATATTTGTTTGAAAATATTATAAAATAACATTCAAACATACCTAAATTGCTATATTTTGTAAGCCTTAGAAATATGAAATTTTAGCGCCGTTTGAATGTCAAATGAGCACTTATTTATACCTAACCTAAAATTAAATAAATTGACAAACTTTCTGACACAGGAAGTTATCAACCAAAAATATCAAATTATCAACACAGGTTAATGACATGTATATTTACTTTATAAGCTTAATAGTTTATATGAAACGCAAACAAGATTGGATTTATACAGTTAAGTTTGTTAATTACCTCTATAGCAGTGGCTTCAAGAAACTTGGCTTTAATATTTTCAGTGCTGTCTAGAATTGACACTGCTGCGTCTGGTGTAAGACAACATCGGCACACATTCAACCAGTCTTCCATTTCAAAAGACATCGAATATTACACTTTCATCGGGAAATTCTGTAAAATATTTGTTAATTTGTTGAAGATCCATTGTTTTGACAGTCATAATATCAATAGAATCAGAGACCAAACTATGCAAGAAATCCAAAGAGTAAAAAATTATCTACGGACCTTTGCCATAAAGATGATCTATTCCAATTTATAGACAAGAGAGCAAGATGGCGGCAGAAGCGACGCGTTCGCACCCACCATGAGCCGTAGAAAATGAAACCGGAAGTTATAACACTGTTATATGTCAGTTGTCAAAATTGTCTATACAGATACAGATAAAGCATACATTTTTAAGATGTGTAAACTGTACTACGGAAGCACTAATGAAAATTGAAGTAATCAACATTTTGTAACATTGTCACTTCACAAAGATTATAAATAATTTATTTTTTGTACTACATTATCTTTGGTCTATTTGTAAATTAAGACAATTAAACTAGGGGCTTAGTCAACATCGAAAGTACAAAACTAAATTTTGCGTGAAAATGACATTTCACTACTTTTATGACATATTGACAAAGCTCACTGAACTGTGACTGAGTTTTCGTGTGCACTGACATCTACAGGTTATTTTAGTTGACTGTTTTTACTGAGTTTGCAGTTGGTTATACTTGTACGCAGCACTTATTACACATTATTCAAGATGCACTTAAGCGTAGCTTTAGTTTTTATTCTAATTTCTAAGCTTCTTACATTACTTCTTACTTCCGATAAGAAGCATGAAAATTAAAATAACAATAATATCGTAAGAAATTTCCATTTTCCGTGGTTAAGCTTTTTAAAATATACATAATATTAGAAGATATTGCGTATAATTTAAACTTTATTAAACGAAAGTTTACGTAAAATCTAAAGATATAATGTAAGTCTATACATCTAATATATTAAGTTTTGAAATTCAATCAATCAATTGCCTAATTTTAGTCGGAACCTTTATATGGTTTCTATGGTCTGATTCAATGGTTATTTTTATGATAAGTAGATATAGTTAGCCTTTTGTTTCTTCCGTATTGGCTATTCATTAAAATTATGAATTTTGACAGCGTATTCTTTAACGTATCTTTATACATTTCATAACACAGAGGACATTTTTCCGGAAATTGGAAGTTATATTTTATCTCGGTTTATGATAATTTATTAATAAGAAAATTATTTATTGATGAGCCGAGATTTGAAACGTGTTTAATATTCGTTGGGTTTCGTCATAATTCTAGTAAAATAATGTCTTAAATTATTATTATTCATTACCACTTGCACGAATTAGTCACATTCGTTGGACATGGATTCAATAGTGCCAAAGCTAACAGGCTCACCGTAAACGGAAAGCTCTACACGTTCACAGTCATCATGTGGTCTGCTTGCACCTGTACAACTTCTAGGCTTTTCGAGGTTGTGGGCATACGGGAGTAGTTGCGTTTATGGCGTAGACTTGACAGGACATATAACTGAGAACCTAAAAAACGCTACGACATCCGGCAAAACTTTTTATTTATAGTAAGGTGAGTTGAAACAATGTCTCATAATTAGTCTAAAATGAGGGATATTTCCATTTAAATGTTAGGACATTGAACCCGTTGAATGTATTAAAAAGATACATTTATCATAGGCACACATTATATACGATACAGTTGAGATTTATTTATTATTTATTTATTTATTTATTTACACTTCGTTACACTACAAAATAAAAATAAAAATTAACATAATTAAATCAAAAGGAGGGCAACTGGCGGCCTTATCGCTTACGAGCGATCTCTTCCAGGCAACCACTGTGAGTAAAGAAAAAAAATAAATGTATTAAATAAGATAGGCAAGTAGTGCAAAATACATGTAATACACAGTTATTAAACAAAACTAAACAGGAATAAAATATTAAAGATACATTAAAGAGTAAAAAGACACATAAATCACGATAATTTAAGATAAGTCTCACGTCAGTTAGTAGTTAGTAAGAAAGTTCGGGATACGATGTGGACAGGTAATGTTTGTACAGAAGAAATTTAAAGGAAGATAAAGAAGGAGCTAAGCGAATAGGGACGGGAAGTGAATTCCATAGCCTAACTGCGGAGACCTTAAAGGAATCGCCAAGAAAGGAGGAGTTATGAGATGGGATTTCAAGGGTATAATTTTCGGAAGAGCGTAAGCTATAGTTATGGGCTCCCAAAAAATTGAAATCATTTTTGAGATAGGAAGGAGTTTTAGGGTTGAACAGGATGGAATATAGGAGATGAAGAACATGAGCATCGCGTCGCTGACGAATTGGCAACCAGCCTAGCCGCTTACGGAACGCAGAGATATGATCGTACTTTCTTAGACCGAATATAAATCTGATACAGAAATTTTGGAGACGATCCAGTCTATTTAGCAATTCCTCGTTAAGATCGGAGGAGCAGGAATCGGCGTAGTCCAGTAAAGGCAGGAGGAGAGATTTATTTAAATCTTCTTACGACACTTCTGACCATCTGAAAAGTAAACAATCGCATCCTTTTATAATCTTAATTGTTATGATTTCGACAACTGAACTTAGCTATGATATTTACGTCCCAGTTGTAGGTATTCTTTTGATCCTATCGAACAATTCGCAGCCATGCCGTTTTTCACCGATGTCTAGTATAAATGAATTTGCAAGGCTGTTAAATTTATTGAATCATTTTAACTTAGCTCAGTTTGTTTGTATGGAAAAATGGGTTTTCCTTGTACTTTTACGTTAATATGCCATGATATCATTTAAGTAGAAAAATATATAAGATTAGGTTTAAAATTGGAACGCCTTTTCGCCGATACGATACCGATACTCTTACAGAAATATCGCCGATACCGATAACGATACCAACGCTTATTGAATTAAAATTAAATTCAGGTAAAATATATCAAGTTTTTTTTATTTTTATTAAAACATAAACATTCACATTTAAATAAGATTAAAGCTTTCGTTATTAAAATTAAGAATTAAGAGTAAAAAATTGTGAGCCGTCACGGGACGCCTGGCAGATGTGAAACATGGACATTATTTTGTAAAAGTAATATGCAGAAAAGAACATAATGATAAAATAAAATATTACGATTTTTGTACTACGATAGCAGTTAAAAGCCAACTAAAGTGTCTAGCGAAATGGAATACTCGAGGTCAAAGCGGATGAGAGAGACAACAAACTGAATACATAGACATAGATAGACTGTGTCGCGTTTGCAACGAACTAGTTCAAACAAGATGCGCGTTTACATTACTTTTATTCGAAATTTGAAAAGAATCGTTGTGTCGGCAATTAAAATATCAATTGGCAAACTCAAAGTATTGCCCATATATCGATATCGTGTTCGGTATCGGTATATCCCTAGTTTAAAACACGTTGTATATGTAAAAGATTTGTGGAAGATGATTTAAATATTGAGTGAACGTGACGATAAATCACTCCCGGATGTCCGTTGGCGGACAGACGTTTTTATAAGAGGCTTACGTTACTATGATGTCTCGATTTTACTTTTAGAAAGTTTACTACTCAATCACCTGCACAGCTGATTTACTTATAAATGTACAACCTGGATGCTAAATACAAGGAAATATTGTATACATATATTACAAATAAGCATACAAAAGCAGGTAACAAAAATATGCGCAAACAGGAAAAATAAATAGAAACTTAAACCTCATTAAAAATTACGATAAGATTAAATTTATCATTTTTTTCATTAAAGTTAGTAATTAATTTGAAAGCCTGTTTTTTTATTAATCATACAATTGTTTCGAGTGTTTAGTCTTCATTATTTATTTGGCGTTCTCTCGTCTCGGAGACCAATACTCAATTTTGATCGTTCCACCAGTACATAATATGATTTTGTTATTATCACAGTTCTAAGACATAATTTTTTTTCATGTATCTTTTTTAAATTATTTTATATGTTTTAATTGCTTTGCTTAGTTCCATTAGTTTCTTCCGCACCCCTATCCAATTTAAGTTTCTTCTCATAGTGGTTGTCTGGAAAAGATCTCTCGAACGCCTTTTTATTCAATTATCTTCATTGTGCTGTATTTCTGTATTACTCATTAGTTTCTTCCGCACCCCTATCCAATTTAAGTTTCTTCTCATAGTGGTTGTCTGGAAAAGATCTCTCGAACGCCTTTTTATTCAATTATCTTCATTGTGCTGTATTTCTGTATTACTCATTAGTTTCTTCCGCACCCCTATCCAATTTAAGTTTCTTCTCATAGTGGTTGTCTGGAAAAGATCTCTCGAACGCCAATTTTATCAATTATCTTCATTGTGCTGTATTTCTGTATTACTCATTAGTTTCTTCCGCACTCCTATCCAATTTAAGTTTCTTCTCAAAGTGGTTGTCTGGAAAAGATCTCTCGAACGCCTTTTTATTCAATTATCTTCATTGTGCTGTATTTCTGTATTACTCATTAGTTTCTTCCGCACCCCTATCCAATTTAAGTTTCTTCTCATAGTGGTTGTCTGGAAAAGATCTCTCGAACGCCTTTTTATTCAATTATCTTAATTGTGCTGTATTTCTGTATTACTCATTAGTTTCTTCCGCACCCCTATCCAATTTAAGTTTCTTCTCATAGTGGTTGTCTAGAAAAGATCTCTCGAACGCCTTTTTATTCAATTATCTTCATTGTGCTGTATTTCTGTATTACTCATTAGTTTCTTCCGCACCCCTATCCAATTTAAGTTTCTTCTCATAGTGGTTGTCTGGAAAAGATCTCTCGAACGCCTTTTTATTCAATTATCTTAATTGTGCTGTATTTCTGTATTACTCATTAGTTTCTTCCGCACCCCTATCCAATTTAAGTTTCTTCTCATAGTGGTTGTCTGGAAAAGATCTCTCGAACGCCTTTTTATTCAATTATCTTCATTGTGCTGTATTTCTGTATTACTCATTAGTTTCTTCCGCACCCCTATCCAATTTAAGTTTCTTCTCATAGTGGTTGTCTGGAAAAGATCTCTCGAACGCCTTTTTATTCAATTATCTTCATTGTGCTGTATTTCTGTATTACTCATTAGTTTCTTCCGCACCCCTATCCAATTTAAGTTTCTTCTCATAGTGGTTGTCTAGAAAAGATCTCTCGAACGCCTTTTTATTCAATTATCTTCATTGTGCTGTATTTCTGTATTACTCATTAGTTTCTTCCGCACCCCTATCCAATTTAAGTTTCTTCTCATAGTGGTTGTCTGGAATGATCTCTCGAACGCCTTTTTATTCAATTATCTTTATTTTCTTCTTTCATAGTGGGAGTGCCATGCTGTTGCTTTCGGGCTTCAGCCAATCGGGCAGGCACGACCGGGGCAGTACCACTGTCTCACAGAAAACCGGCGTGAAGTGATGCAATAGGTTCATCTTATTGTACTCGCGTTTCGTGCGGTGAGTGAGACTCCCGGAGCCCATCAATTCCCCCCTCCCCCAGAATATGAAGATGCAGTTTAAACAGAGATTACCCCAGGGGGGTACCACACGTTTCCGCTGTGGAGAATCCCCCTCTGAGCGTCCATCATCGGAACAATCAGTATTCGGTGGTGGATGCACAGGCTGCCCTTCGTATTCTGGGGTGGGCAAAAACTGCTCAAAAAACTATAAGTTTCGATCTCGGGGCAAACGGAAGAATTTACCGAAGGCATCCCCTTCCACGCTCTCAGTGGACTTTACCAATGTTAGGGGGCTCAACTCTAATCTTAACGCGGTTCACTTTCACCTCGAAACTGCGAAGCCGGCCTTATTCTTCCTTACTGAGACTCAGATATCCTTCCCGGCTGATACTTCCTACCTCTCCTACCCGGGGTACAAATTGGAACATTCATTTGTGCCGCGGGCGGGAGTTTGCGTGTACGTCAGAGAGGATATCTGTTCTCGTCGCCTCGGGTCGCTTGGAGGAAGGGACCTATCTAGCCTCTGGCTGCGCGTAGACTGCGATGACCATCCGCGATTCTACGCATGCCTGTATAGGTCCCATAGCGGAAATACCGAAACTGAGCGACTCATTGAGCACATCCAAATGGCTACAGATTCCCTGCTCGAAGGGGTTCCTACCGCTGAAATCGTGATACTTGGCGATTTTAACGCTCACCATGCCGATTGGCTCGGTTCGGAAACCACCGATCACGCGGGAAGATCCTTTCACGACTTTGCTTTAGCTTACGACCTGTCACAAATGGTCCCTGCGATTACGCGAATACCAGATGTGGATGGTCATAAACCCTCTTTGTTGGACCTTCTGCTGACCTCACATCCGGAGACCTATCAAGTCTCTGTTGACCCGCCATTGGGTTCATCGGATCATTGTGTGGTCCGGAGTACTGTGCCTACTACGCGCCCCCCTCGGCCCCGTTTTTCGGGTTGTCGTCGTATTTGGCACTATCGGTCAGCAGATTGGGATGGGATGCGGTCTTTCTTTGCGTCCTACCCTTGGGGGCCTATGTGCTTTTCGTCGGAAGCTCCAGATTCCGTCGCTGCCTCTGTCGCCGAAGTGGTTCTGCAGGGCATAGAACTTTTTATTCCATTCTCTGCGGTGCCGATCGGTGGCAGGTCACAGCCCTGGTTTAAGCGTTCTTGCAAGGCGGCATCGCGTCGAAAGCGAGAATGCTTTAATGCATGGGCGGAAGCGGCGATATCTCGTGATGCCAATACCAGCGAACATAAAAAAGCATATAACTCAGCCTCCAGGTCCTTCAAACGGGAAATCGCTAAGGCAAAGTCAGAGCACATCGCCAGATTTGGCGAGAGATTGGCCCAACTCCCTTCTGGGACCCGAGCCTTCTGGTCTCTCGCCAAAGCTGTACAAGGGAATTTTTGTCAGCCATCGATACCACCGCTGCACAGAGAGGATGACTCGCTCGCCCACACTGCGAAGGAGAAGGCCGACCTCTTGGGCTGTCTCTTTGCGTCCAACTCGACTTTGGATGACCGGGGGAGATCACCACCGGCGATTTCGCGGTGTCATAACTCAATGCCGGAAATCACATTCCAGCAACGTGCTGTTCGCAGAGCACTATCTTCCTTGGACATTCATAAGTCGAGCGGGCCGGATGGTATCCCTCCAATTGTGCTGCGTACATGTGCTCCTGAGTTGGCTCCGGTCCTGACGCGCCTTTTCCGGTACCTGTACTCGCTCGGCACTGTCCCGAAGTGCTGGAAGACCGCTTCGATACATCCGATCCCTAAAAAAGGCGATCGCACTGATCCATCCAACTATCGCCCAATCGCAATAACCTCCTTGTTCTCCAAAATAATGGAATCCATTATTAATGGCCAGCTCTTGAGTTATCTAGAGGGCCACCAGCTGATTAGCGATTATCAGTACGGCTTTCGTCGTGGTCGTTCAGCTGGTGACCTTCTAGTATACCTTACTCATAGATGGGCAGAGGCAATTGAGTCCAAGGGGGAGGCACTAGCGGTTAGTTTGGACATAGCGAAAGCCTTCGATCGGGTGTGGCACAAAGCACTGCTCTCGAAGCTACCAGCCTACGGGCTTCCTGAGAAATTATGCGACTGGATCTCCAGCTTTCTAGCCGATCGGAGCATCAAGGTCGTCGTCGACGGAGCATGTTCCGACCTTAAACCCGTGAATGCTGGGGTCCCACAAGGCTGTGTTCTGTCCCCGACCCTGTTTCTTCTGCATATCAATGACATGTTGCAACTTAGCAACATTCATTGCTATGCGGACGACAGCACTGGGGATACTCTTTACACTGGCCGGGCAGGTATTTCTCGGGCAGTTGTCGATGAGTACCGGAACAAACTTGTGTCTGAAGTCGAAACTCTTTTACGTGGAGTCTCGGACTGGGGTAGACTAAACCTAGTCCAATTTAACCCCAAGAAGACACAAGTTTGCGCGTTTTCCGCGAAAAAAATACCCTTTGTCGCTACTCCTCTTTTCGAAAACACTCTTCTTGAAGCCACAGCCAGCATCGGAATACTTGGCGTTGACATATCGAACGACGTTCAGTTTCGCGGTCATTTGGAGGGAAAGGCTAAATTAGCCTCCAAAAAGCTTGGTGTGCTCAGCAAGGCGAGACGGTACTTCACTCCGGGCCACCGCTTGCAACTCTATAAAGCGCAAATACGGCCCCACATGGAATACTGTTCTCACCTCTGGGCGGGGGCTCCCCAGTACCAGCTCCTTCCACTTGACCGTATCCAACGAAGAGCGGTTCGAATCGTCGATGACCAATCCCTCTCCGAGCGGCTCGATCCTTTGGCGTTGCGTAGAGATGTGGGGTCACTCTGCATCTTCTACCGCATTTACCATGGAGAGTGTTCAGAGGAGTTGTTCGGATTAATACCTGCAGCTGAGTTTCAGCATCGGACGTCGAGGCAAAATACAAAATTCCACCCGTATCACCTCGACGTCCGACGTTCCACGACTGAGCGTTTCTCAAGGCAATTTTTGCCGCGCACCACCGCTATGTGGAACCAGCTGCCCACTGAAGTATTTCCGAACCAATTCGACTTAGGGTCCTTCAAGAAAAGAGCGTACAAATTCTTAAAAGGCCGGCAACGCACTCGCGAGCCCTCTGAGGCATTGAGAGTGGGCGGCGGTATCACTTAACATCAGGTGAGCCTCCTGCCCGTTTGCCCCCTAATTTATTAAAAAAAAAAAAAATCTTCATTATGCTGTATTACTGTATTACTCATTAGTTTCTTCCGCACCCCTATCCAATTTAAGTTTCTTCTCATAGTGGTTGTCTGGAAAAGATCTCTCGAACGCCTTTTTATTCAATTATCTTCATTGTGCTGTATTTCTGTATTACTCATTAGTTTCTTCCGCACCCCTATCCAATTTAAGTTTCTTCTCATAGTGGTTGTCTGGAAAAGATCTCTCGAACGCCTTTTTATTCAATTATCTTCATTATGCTGTATTTATGTATTACTGTAAATACATAAATTATTGAATATCTTGTTTTATATTCTGGTTGTAGTTTAAAAAAAGTTTTAAACTACAGCTACAGCAGCTAGCTAGTGGCCTCAATGGGCCTGTGGGTTCAAAACTAGCTGGCCGTAATGTTTAGAGAGTCGTAGAGCATGACTTTATAAGTATAAAGTTATTTAGAATATTTGGCAAATTGTGCCTATTTGCTGATCGGCACGGCTCTGAAACTGCCGATTACAAGAGAAAATCCCTTTTCCATTCCTTTAGCATATGATTTAACATAAATTTCCCTGCAATGACGCGAATACCAGATGTGGATGGTCATAAACCCTTTTTGTTGGACCGTCTGTCTGTCAGTTTCTGTTGACCTGAGGCTGGCATAAGGTATGAGTCGGGGCTTCGCGCTGAGTATTTTTTGATGTAACTGGGGTCAAATGGGCACGAGGCTCACCTGATGTTGAGTGAATCCGCCGCCCATGAACACTTACATTGCCAGACGGCTCGCAAGTTCGTTGCCTGCCTTTTATTGTACACAGACCGTGTCATGAATAGGTCGGATTTATAACCTTTGTTTTTTTGACCAAATTTGATATCTCAATGGTAAAATGTTTATAACCATGGTTATCTCAGCAGTTGCTCAGTATAAAAGTGGAACAGATTAGGTTGTGATACAAATAATTATAACCCATATTGCGATTGATGTTAATATTTTCTGATCTAGTTATAATGATTATAAATATAATAATTAATAAAAAGAAAATTAAAACAAATAAAAAGTTTGGTCCCTATGGCAGCGTACCGCTGGCAGCATTGCCTCGCTGTGGTGCGATACTTATTCGTTGAGCGAGGAAAGCACCAGTTGCCCAGCCCAAGAGTCTCCATTGGGAACAAAATTGAAGTTTTGAAGACTCTTATATTGGAGCCGTTTATTATTTTCCACCGGCTCTCCGGCCGCCCCAGCATTATTGCTTGAATAATAATAATAGCCTTTTATTTCAAATAGTTTTACACTTAAACACATTTATAGCGATAGTCACATTAATTCCTAGGTATCTGTGTTGGCGCCTCTTCCAAATCCCGACATTCCTGTCTGCCGGTACCACTCTCTTATATGCTATTTCCTTAATCCGATCCACCTTTTGAATTGTCTTCCTCTTTTGTGTTTATTGATCCTTGGGCATCAGTTTAATACTCTCTTGCTCCACTATTCTGTTCTTCTTTATTTTCATTGCAACATTTACTACTTTAGTCATTCTTTCAAATGATGTATTTTTTATTTTATCATTTTTTTTCTTCCCTTGCATTGTTCAGTCGATCATTGCCACACCTGTAGCTTTGTTTGCTACAGTACCTTCTTCGTAGCTCACTAAATCGAAATAGTCCAATGTTCGAGAAGCAAGAGATGAGGAAAGTTTTGTGAGCCAAAAAACAAATGTTTATAGATACTGCATCCTTGAAGCATTACGATACTTCACACCATAATACGTTTTGTAGATTGTGTGTTCACTTAAATAAAATATTTGAAAAAATGATCTTAATTAAACAAATCTTAATCGAATAATGCGTGTTTTGGATCAGCGCGCGATCCGCGTATATCGCGCCGAGTGTTTTTTTAAACATGGGGCCTTTTGACAATTGATGAGGAAAGTTTTGTGAGCCAAAAAACAAATGTTTATAGATACTGCATCCTTGAAGCATTACGATACTTCACACCATAATACGTTTTGTAGATTGTGTGTTCACTTAAATAAAATATTTGAAAAAATGATCTTAATTAAACAAATCTTAATCGAATAATGCGTGTTTTGGATCAGCGCGCGATCCGCGTATATCGCGCCGAGTGTTTTTTTAAACATGGGGCCTTTTGACAATTGATGAGGAAAGTTTTGTGAGCCAAAAAACAAATGTTTATAGATACTGCATCCTTGAAGCATTACGATACTTCACACCATAATACGTTTTGTAGATTGTGTGTTCACTTAAATAAAATATTTGAAAAAATGATCTTAATTAAACAAATCTTAATCGAATAATGCGTGTTTTGGATCAGCGCGCGATCCGCGTATATCGCGCCGAGTGTTTTTTTAAACATGGGGCCTTTTGACAATTGATGAGGAAAGTTTTGTGAGCCAAAAAACAAATGTTTATAGATACTGCATCCTTGAAGCATTACGATACTTCACACCATTTTTTTTTTTTTTTTTTTTATAAAATAGGGGGCAAACGGGCAGGAGGCTCACCTGATGTTAAGTGATACCGCCGCCCATGGACACTCTCAATGCCAGAGGGCTCGCGAGTGCGTTGCCGGCCTTTTAAGAATTTGTACGCTCTTTTCTTGAAGGACCCTAAGTCGAATTGGTTCGGAAATACTTCAGTGGGCAGCTGGTTCCACATAGCGGTGGTGCGCGGCAAAAATTGCCTTGAGAAACGCTCAGTCGTGGAACATCGGACGTCGAGGCAAAATACAAAATTCCACCCGTATCACCTCGACGTCCGATGCTGAAACTCAGCTGCAGGTATTAATCCGAACAACTCCTCTGAACACTCTCCATGGTAAATGCGGTAGAAGATGCAGAGTGACCCCACATCTCTACGCAACGCCAAAGGATCGAGCCGCTCGGAGAGGGATTGGTCATCGACGATTCGAACCGCTCTTCGTTGGATACGGTCAAGTGGAAGGAGCTGGTACTGGGGAGCCCCCGCCCAGAGGTGAGAACAGTATTCCATGTGGGGCCGTATTTGCGCTTTATAGAGTTGCAAGCGGTGGCCCGGAGTGAAGTACCGTCTCGCCTTGCTGAGCACACCAAGCTTTTTGGAGGCTAATTTAGCCTTTCCCTCCAAATGACCGCGAAACTGAACGTCGTTCGATATGTCAACGCCAAGTATTCCGATGCTGGCTGTGGCTTCAAGAAGAGTGTTTTCGAAAAGAGGAGTAGCGACAAAGGGTATTTTTTTCGCGGAAAACGCGCAAACTTGTGTCTTCTTGGGGTTAAATTGGACTAGGTTTAGTCTACCCCAGTCCGAGACCACGTAAAAGAGTTTCGACTTCAGACACAAGTTTGTTCCGGTACTCATCGACAACTGCCCGAGAAATACCTGCCCGGCCAGTGTAAAGAGTATCCCCAGTGCTGTCGTCCGCATAGCAATGAATGTTGCTAAGTTGCAACATGTCATTGATATGCAGAAGAAACAGGGTCGGGGACAGAACACAGCCTTGTGGGACCCCAGCATTCACGGGTTTAAGGTCGGAACATGCTCCGTCGACGACGACCTTGATGCTCCGATCGGCTAGAAAGCTGGAGATCCAGTCGCATAATTTCTCAGGAAGCCCGTAGGCTGGTAGCTTCGAGAGCAGTGCTTTGTGCCACACCCGATCGAAGGCTTTCGCTATGTCCAAACTAACCGCTAGTGCCTCCCCCTTGGACTCAATTGCCTCTGCCCATCTATGAGTAAGGTATACTAGAAGGTCACCAGCTGAACGACCACGACGAAAGCCGTACTGATAATCGCTAATCAGCTGGTGGCCCTCTAGATAACTCAAGAGCTGGCCATTAATAATGGATTCCATTAGTTTGGAGAACAAGGAGGTTATTGCGATTGGGCGATAGTTGGATGGATCAGTGCGATCGCCTTTTTTAGGGATTGGATGTATCGAAGCGGTCTTCCAGCACTTCGGGACAGTGCCGAGCGAGTACAGGTACCGGAAAAGGCGCGTCAGGACCGGAGCCAACTCAGGAGCACATGTACGCAGCACAATTGGAGGGATACCATCCGGCCCGCTCGACTTATGAATGTCCAAGGAAGATAGTGCTCTGCGAACAGCACGTTGCTGGAATGTGATTTCCGGCATTAAGTTATCACACCGCGAAATCGCCGGTGGTGATCTCCCCCGGTCATCCAAAGTCGAGTTGGACGCAAAGAGACAGCCCAAGAGGTCGGCCTTCTCCTTCGCAGTGTGGGCGAGCGAGTCATCCTCTCTGTGCAGCGGTGGTATCGATGGCTGACAAAAATTCCCTTGTACAGCTTTGGCGAGAGACCAGAAGGCTCGGGTCCCAGAAGGGAGTTGGGCCAATCTCTCGCCAAATCTGGCGATGTGCTCTGACTTTGCCTTAGCGATTTCCCGTTTGAAGGACCTGGAGGCTGAGTTATATGCTTTTTTATGTTCGCTGGTATTGGCATCACGAGATATCGCCGCTTCCGCCCATGCATTAAAGCATTCTCGCTTTCGACGCGATGCCGCCTTGCAAGAACGCTTAAACCAGGGCTGTGACCTGCCACCGATCGGCACCGCAGAGAATGGAATAAAAAGTTCCATGCCCTGCAGAACCACTTCGGCGACAGAGGCAGCGACGGAATCTGGAGCTTCCGACGAAAAGCACATAGGCCCCCAAGGGTAGGACGCAAAGAAAGACCGCATCCCATCCCAATCTGCTGACCGATAGTGCCAAATACGACGACAACCCGAAAAACGGGGCCGAGGAGGGCGCGTAGTAGGCACAGTACTCCGGACCACACAATGATCCGATGAACCCAATGGCGGGTCAACAGAGACTTGATAGGTCTCCGGATGTGAGGTCAGCAGAAGGTCCAACAAAGAGGGTTTATGACCATCCACATCTGGTATTCGCGTAATCGCAGGGACCATTTGTGACAGGTCGTAAGCTAAAGCAAAGTCGTGAAAGGATCTTCCCGCGTGATCGGTGGTTTCCGAACCGAGCCAATCGGCATGGTGAGCATTAAAATCGCCAAGTATCACGATTTCAGCGGTAGGAACCCCTTCGAGCAGGGAATCTGTAGCCATTTGGATGTGCTCAATGAGTCGCTCAGTTTCGGTATTTCCGCTATGGGACCTATACAGGCATGCGTAGAATCGCGGATGGTCATCGCAGTCTACGCGCAGCCAGAGGCTAGATAGGTCCCTTCCTTCAAGCGACCCGAGGCGACGAGAACAGATATCCTCTCTGACGTACACGCAAACTCCCGCCCGCGGCACAAATGAATGTTCCAATTTGTACCCCGGGTAGGAGAGGTAGGAAGTATCAGCCGGGAAGGATATCTGAGTCTCAGTAAGGAAGAATAAGGCCGGCTTCGCAGTTTCGAGGTGAAAGTGAACCGCGTTAAGATTAGAGTTGAGCCCCCTAACATTGGTAAAGTCCACTGAGAGCGTGGAAGGGGATGCCTTCGGTAAATTCTTCCGTTTGCCCCGAGATCGAAACTTACAGTTTTTTGAGCAGTTTTTGCCCACCCCAGAATACGAAGGGCAGCCTGTGCATCCACCACCGAATACTGATTGTTCCGATGATGGACGCTCAGAGGGGGATTCTCCACAGCGGAAACGTGTGGTACCCCCCTGGGGTAATCTCTGTTTAAACTGCATCTTCATATTCTGGGGGGGGGAATTGATGGGCTCCGGGAGTCTCACTCACCGCACGAAACGCGAGTACAATAAGATGAACCTATTGCATCACTTCACGCCGGTTTTCTGTGAGACAGTGGTACTGCCCCGGTCGTGCCTGCCCGATTGGCTGAAGCCCGAAAGCAACAGCATGGCACTCCCACTAGTAAAACGTTTTGTAGATTGTGTGTTCACTTAAATAAAATATTTGAAAAAATGATCTTAATTAAACAAATCTTAATCGAATAATGCGTGTTTTGGATCAGCGCGCGATCCGCGTATATCGCGCCGAGTGTTTTTTTAAACATGGGGCCTTTTGACAATTGATGAGGAAAGTTTTGTGAGCCAAAAAACAAATGTTTATAGATACTGCATCCTTGAAGCATTACGATACTTCACACCATAATACGTTTTGTAGATTGTGTGTTCACTTAAATAAAATATTTGAAAAAATGATCTTAATTAAACAAATCTTAATCGAATAATGCGTGTTTTGGATCAGCGCGCGATCCGCGTATATCGCGCCGAGTGTTTTTTTAAACATGGGGCCTTTTGACAATTGATGAGGAAAGTTTTGTGAGCCAAAAAACAAATGTTTATAGATACTGCATCCTTGAAGCATTACGATACTTCACACCATAATACGTTTTGTAGATTGTGTGTTCACTTAAATAAAATATTTGAAAAAATGATCTTAATTAAACAAATCTTAATCGAATAATGCGTGTTTTGGATCAGCGCGCGATCCGCGTATATCGCGCCGAGTGTTTTTTTAAACATGGGGCCTTTTGACAATTGATGAGGAAAGTTTTGTGAGCCAAAAAACAAATGTTTATAGATACTGCATCCTTGAAGCATTACGATACTTCACACCATAATACGTTTTGTAGATTGTGTGTTCACTTAAATAAAATATTTGAAAAAATGATCTTAATTAAACAAATCTTTTGACAATTGACTCGCGCCTTTGGACATCTATGCGTTGCCAACCAGTTCATACATGTATAAACATCCATCTGCGCGTCGATCACACCATGGCGGGGTGTAGAAGCTAATTTTGTTTAAACGACTAAACGTTTATAATAATAAAAGTCTAGCCGCTACCAATAGTAGTGGTAATGAAGAGTAAGTTTCTAGCGCCTGATTGAATAATCCTCAAAGAGCATCCATCATCAGAATATCGGCTATCGACGATCGTTTACTATACTTTCAATTTAACAAGGTTCTTCGCTCATTTTAGGGGCTTTTCTCGTCTTCATCCAGAGTTCATTAAGAGTGAACAGTTGCTAAAGCCTTAGTAATAAAGGTTATGTAACTGCAAGTATTTTTTATTGGAAGCTAAAAGAAATCATTTACTACTCTAAACTTCCATAAATTATTCATTAACTACTCGGTGTTTTACTAACTATACATTAGTAACAATTAAGAAAAGAAAAACAGAACAATAAAACTCCACGTAAGAAGGACGAGAATGTACTCATAGCGTTGAACGTTCTGTCACAGACTAACACATGTACGCAGTATTAACAAGCAGTGAGTTTTATTTTATAATTAATTAAATATTCTATCCTATTCATGTTGGTATCACAAATAAATCTACAAAATTTATACAGATTACCAGTTTTTTTTTGTATTACTTTATTTATTGGTTAATTTTACTTACTGTAAATTAATGTAATACATCAATGTAGGTATCATTGGCGGCAAATTTCGAATGTTATAAATTCCACAGAAGATTCTGTAAAAATAATAATATAAATGTGATAATATTATCAATAATGCTAAAGTGGCATTTTTTAATTTTTCTCATCATTTCCGAGTATAAAGGAACCACGGAGTGTTAGTGTAGTGATCAGCCTGCGATTCTCAGACATAATTTGGAATATATTTAGTTGTTTTGTTTTGTCTATGTTCTGTTTTTATTGAATATAATTTATATTTTATTAAAGTAGCTTTGTAGCTTACTTAAGCTAAAATGTCCGTTGTTCGATTAGCGAGTGTAGAGATCGAGTGCAAGTTTTAAATTTGTTCTCGGCCTTTGGTAGGGTTGTACGGTACCGGGCGAGTGCTTAAACCGTACATGGAGGGCACGGTCGAATTTCTATAGTATGCAGTGGGTTTATGTTTATTCAATAAATAGTCATCGATATCTGGAAAAAAATCGTAATATTTTATTTTATCATTATGACATATTTAGTTCCTATCACAATATGTTCTTTTCTGCATATTACTTTTACAAAATAATGACCATGTTTCACATCTGCCAGGCGTCCCGTGACGGCTCACAATTTTTTACTCTTAATTCTTAATTTTAATAACGAAACCTTTAATCTTATTTATTTTATGATTACGCAACGGTCGGCACCTCCCTTGTTGTGAGACGGATAAGGGCCCTGGGCCTTAGGGTGTCTCTTGAAAAAACGGACGCCCTATTGTTCCATGGCCCTAGGACTGGTCCACCTCCTGGGGCGGTCTTGATGGTGGAAGGAGTGGGGGTTCCGGTGGCGTCCAAGATGAAGTACCTTGGTCTCGTCTTGGTCTCCGCTGGAACTTCGAGGCCCACTTTGAAGCTCTCAGGGGGAAGGTTGTAGGGGCGGCGGGGGCGCTTGCAAGGCTATTGCCGAATATTGGGGGCCCTAAGCAGAGTGTGCGGAGGCTGTACTGCGGAATCATACGCAGTACGGCATTGTATGGGGCCCCTGTATGGGATGATAGGCTGAGGGCGAGGAACCGCTACCTACCTACTCAGGAGGCCACAGCGAGTGATGGCGGTTCGGGCGGCTCGATGCTTCCGGACCGTCTCGTTCGAGGCGGCGTGCCTGTTGGCGGGGACTCCCCCCTGGGAGTTAGAGGCGTTGGCCCTAGGCGACCTGTATCGTCTCAAGTGTGAGACTAGGGCAGGTGGCCGATGGGCTGAACTGGTCGGACCGGCAAGG